>NW_010244518.1:58530-63407 GCF_000690775.1 Eurypyga helias | reverse complement strand
CTTCCGATCAACAGAAGAGCGACTGAGCTCATGATTCGTTTCCTTTTACCTAGATATCGATGCGCAAACACAGAAATACCCATGCAAAATGTAAAACAAGACATATCACTGTGCTGGCTACCAAAAAAAAAAAAAGAAAAAGGCTAATAAGTGAGTTTTTGCTGTGTGGTTCTGGATGCATGGACTGCTTCCACGTCTTGGGTGGTCAACCTCAACACTTGGCCACATTACAACCATCATCTAAAAAAAGCCCAAAGGTGCTCTACAGCAGTCACAGAGAAATGCTAAAACCAAGGAGTGTTATTTGCTGCTTCTTGGTTTGCAGTAATATATATAAATGCAGAGAACAGCAATTGCAAATACGGATCTAATGCATTTCATTATTCATGTGTAACCACACTTAACCTGATGTCTTAAGTGTATAAATCAAATTGCGTTGTGCCAGTACCTAAACACAGAGTGGAAATTTCAATTTACAATTTGATATACAGTCACTCAGGTTAGAAGATTCCATTAATTTGCAATTTGTTAACACTAATTTTCTCCTATAGGAAGGCTACACTTAATGCAATAGTATTTTAAACGTAGCTCTAGAAATCAATACATACTGTTTACCTTTTTATTTTTAGGAAAAATATGAAAGTTCCATTTGAAACCAATTTTCACACAAAATGTGGCAGTAATTTTGAACACATAAGGGAACTAAAACCAATTAGAAAACGCTTTGTGGAAATGAAGGCTGTCTGTTATCTCGGTTACTCATGTTTTAAAAAAATGGCTATTCTCACCCCGAACCAGGCTTCTGCTTTCATATTCATATTCGAGGAAGCTCTTGTACAGTATTCAAAGGGACGGGGGAAGCGACATACAAATATTTCAATGCATAAATCTCAATAATCTGTGCCAGGTGAGAGACGGAGCGAGGTAGCCAAGTGAGGTTCCCACAGACCCCGCGTAATGTGGCATGTAACAGGGACGTACATCAGCTTTCCAGCGGCTCCTCCCGTGATGCGACTATCACAGCGCATTAAGGATACCATAACAGTCGCTGATGTGATCTGCTTTGGAACGTATCACATCATAAACAGATGAGAGAAGAGAAATGGAGCTTTTCCTCTGCTCATAATGCTGTAAAGTGGAGAAGTAGCATAACTACGAGTGCATCAATGCCTTATAAATAATGAGTGTGGGGGGAAAACCCTCTGAGGTCTACCCAAGGGGCTGACAAACTTGCACCATAGACATTAAAAGGATCTCAAATGAGAGCTTGCTTACCCCACAAAGGTGGCTTCAATGATCAAATGGATCATTCAATGATCAAATGGATCCATTTTTTCAAAATGGAAAGAATATGCTGAAGGCTGCCAAAGGGGAAGGCAATCCTTACCCAGGGATCAGGAACTGGAAGAGGAGAGTCTTCCACAGCACTTCACAAAGACCTTCAAAAATTTTCTTGACAATTTTAATCCTTTGTTACCAGTAATTCCTGACCAATCCTATAGTTTGGCTTACAGGGAACAACAAAATCCCTTTCAGGAGGCTTCAATATTATCTTAATTCCAGCAGAAGCAATAGGATGGTATTCTTTGGAGTATTTGGAAAAAAAAAGCCCAACAACATTACACTGAATTTATATAAGGCATAAAAGAGAAAATACGAGTAATAAACACTGTATTTGAGCATAGACTGTAAAGAAAAACACATTTGGAGCAGCAAGCAAATGAAAAACAAATGCTTGCTCTGCGGAAGTCAGTAGAGGAAGGCAGGCATCTTTGCAGCTGGAGGGTTGGAGGGCTAGAGAGTACCTGGATCATCCCCACAGGCAGCATTTCTGACCCACGTTCTTCAGATGCTACAGGACCCTCTCCCCTGTTCAACTCTTCCCTAGGGATTTGGGAGTTTTTCCTTCTGTTCCCCTCCCCTTCCCATGTCTCTTCACGGCAATTCCAATGCAGACCATGCCCTCCTCTTCCTCACCGACACATCTTCCCTTCTCCACCAATACCACACCACCTCTAACGGTTCCTTCTCCAGCTGCCTGGTCACCTCCTGCATCTCACTGACGCTAAGGACTCTACAGAAATCGTTAGTGTCATCAGACAAAGTCTTCCATTAGTTGCATTTTTTTAACGAGTATTTTTATTATTTAGTAAAAACGATGCCTGTCTTGGCAAATTAGATCTCCTGAGGTTTGTTCTCCATTCAGCAAGCAATGGGACTTCCCTCTACCTCAGTTTTAGTGGGCTGAAGGTGTTTTGATGCCTTTCTAAACCCACAAACAACAATTAGTTTAAAAAAGGCTGTTGGTAGATGAGCTCACATTTCTGAAAAAAGAGACAAAGAACTAACGTGACTAAGGCAAAAGAAAAGAAGAAGACTTTAGAAATCCTCAGCAGTTAGCACCCAAAGGTTTCCTCTCTACCTAGGGAATGAAACCTCAGTGCTGGCTTTTGTTTGCATATTTTCAACCGTGGGCCATGCAACATTGGGGCTGCCCAAACGTGCCCCAAAAGGCGAAATTAGAAATGGACTCAGCTTTCGAAAGACACTCAAGTGCTCAAGTACTGCTGAGGCATTTCTAATTGCGCACCTCTGCCAATTAATCACTTGCAAACCTTTAGGCTTTTATGATTTACAAGCCATACGGTTGGTGCTCAACAGCGGGAAACCCGCATAAAACCTGACAGCAAAGAAAATCCGCACTGGAGATGCCTGCCAAAAGTGACAGCAACTTCCACTTCGGGAGCACCTCCAGCGAGAGGTGTGCAGGGATCTGAGAGCGGTGTGCCAGAATTAAAGGCAGAATTAAAGCCCCTTGCCCAAGCGCTGTCAAGTGCCCTCTCTCTTTCAGCTTCTTCCCTGCGAATCCCTTTTCAGGACACATTTGGAAATTATTTAAAAAAGATAAAATATCCCTAGTCTGTTACCAATTAGAAGAAACATGTGAATATTATTTTCTAATTTGTGACTCAATCTTAAAAGCAAAGTCACTGAAATAATTACATCGGCTCCTGAATATTTCTATTGTGCTCCTGAAAAAAAAAAAAATAGCGGGTACGCCCTCTTCTGCTCCATATGCCCCAGGGCCGAATGTATCAATAAGGACATCAAAGCCCTGAACGTGAACTGCCAAAAAATTGTAATTTCTGGCTTGTGGCAGCTGCAGCCCAAAGGCTGCCAAACTGATTAGTAACCGCCTAATGGTCTTTGTGCAACTTGGGTTTGCGGCAAGGAGGCAGAAGCCAAGGAGGATCCAAGTTGAATAGTGACAACACGGCGCTCGAGTGTCCACTACAGAAGCCACCGACTTCCAAACAGCCGCTGGTGGACAAGCCTGAAGCCAGGATTTATAAGAGTGGTGATGTAGGCTTCTTTTTAAATCCCAGACGCGGTGCGACTTGAGTGACTAACTCCTGAAAATTGGTAATTTCCTGGTGGTTAGCAGGAGAAGGCCCGCCAATGGGAAAGCAGAACCTGCTAATAAATTTATAGTGCGTTATATGCCAATTAGACCCCTTCAGCCCTTCAAGAGGCAGTGCCACCAATCAGCTTATCATTCCACAAATGTACTCCTTAGAGCTGATCTCATCACAAATCAATCCTGCATTTAAAGTGCAATTCTCATTAGTATTACCTGGGAATGCACTTGTGAAACAATGCAAGCGGGTAGTTTTCCTCTCCCCTCTGAGTGCCCTCCCCCAACGCCTCGCGCGCAGCTATTTACTTCTCGTCCATCGTCACATCTGAACTTCAAATGGTAAATAATCATTGTGAATACCACATTAATTCTGCATCGAACCAGATTTATTACACACGTCATACCTGGGAGTTTCACCGTCATTCACAAGCCAGCCGTGAACCCCTTGGTTAAATTACATCCTTGTATCTGACCATGCACCATGCAATATCCTATCAATACCGTGATATAGCAGATCCCTCAGCTTCCCACCCCGTGACATCCACAAGTGCTAAGACACCCGATGTTGCTTATTTGGGCATACAGGGGGAAAAAAAAAAATAGAGAAGCAGAGAGAAATAAAGAGTCTGCATGGTTTAGCATCTTCAGCATACACACAGATTTATGTTAAACCTCTGGTCTCAGCTTAAACCACATCTTGGTGCTTACAGTCTGTGCAAGCAACACTGTAATTGGGATGCTTGGCAAAACAAGTTTGCCTTCATTTTCTGCTGAGCAAATCTAGAAACAGACTTTAGTTTCAGCTTTGTAGCCTACGGTGGTACAAAAATGCCTCCTGGGCAGGAACACAAGGCCACCTGAGTCGCTAGCAATGCATTTTCCTTTTCCTTCTCAAACCAGGCTCAGACCTTGGAGAAGTGCACCCAGGAGGCTGACCTGACCCTAGGTGGCCTCTGCATTATTTCAATTCAAAATTACTTCAATTTTTTTCTGATTGAGCTAAACATTTTATGATTTGCTCTCGTCAGCTGCCACAGCACGAGCACGAGTCGCAGACAAACGTCAAATGATTGTAGTTGCTTTGGCTGTAAGCGCTACGGGATGTTCTTGTGGGGGCTCAGGAAAAGGGTCACAGGATTTTCTGAGCTTGTGACAAGAAGAAAAAACCCTCGTGGTCTTTCAGGGTGCTTTGTCCTCCTCCTCCTCCGGTGGGACGCCCAAGAGCATCGACGCGGTAGTCAGTGCTGGAAGCGCACCTCACTGCACCTCCTCAACGACGTAACATCCTACGTAGAGGTAGGGAACAGGAACTCTCCAACGCCAGAATTACCAAAGCAACCATCATTTCCCTGCTCCCCCTCTCCTGTGCAGCCAGGTAAGCTCATCGATAGTCATGGTAGGGCCAAAATTTCTTTGCCACGCTGCCCCTGCCCCCAGTCATTTTCAATTTTGCGGAGGC
>NW_010244518.1:58268-58513 GCF_000690775.1 Eurypyga helias | reverse complement strand
GGAAGAGCAGTGCACGATGCCTCAAGCCTTGGGCTGTCACCTGCATCTTATTTCTACTTAACCTCTTAAATAACATTGGAATTCACTTTGTCCCCTGATGGGCGCCGTAATGAGAACCACCTGTCAATCACAGCTCCATTAGCCTGGACAGACTTTCACTTCCTGAAACAATTTATTGGATTCCCAGAAGCGAATGGACCTTCTTCCTTTTGAGCAGGGTTTTTTGGGGGGAGCTATTCAGCAGG
>NW_010244518.1:34337-58247 GCF_000690775.1 Eurypyga helias | reverse complement strand
CGGTCATTGTTTCCCCCGTTTGCTCATGGAAACGGTTTCCTGAGTTGACCCACCTCTTCTTGTTCCGGGCAGGCCGAGTGTTTGCCAAAAACTTCTTTTGACTGCTCAGTTCACCGGCGCGATACAAAACCCACCAGCTGTTTCCAGCCACTGGGACAGGGGAGAAAGCCAATCGTACTGTTAACCCCTTCCCAACAACAACCCGCTGCTGCAGGAGGTCTGCTTGGGTTGGGTTGGTTGGTTGCCCGCAGAGAAGCTAGAGGGGCGCGAGCCCGTCATCCTTACGGCGGAGGAGCGAGACTGCGAGGTTGCTTCTTCTTACTTGGGAAAGAAATAGCTTCATTTAGTGTGAAAACAAAACATCATTTAGTTTTCCTCTTCCTTTCTCTTGGTTACACTCAAACTGCTCAAAGAAAAATCTTACTAATAGAGGCCAAAACCACTTTTGTTGAAACATTATCTTTAAAGGAGTACTTTCATTCCCCTGAACGTGCGCAGTCCTTATGAGGTTCATTTGCAATGCGCCTTTCTGTTTTGACGAGATAATAAAATATACTTTATTTAAAAACATTTCCATTTTCTCCCCAAAGGAATTTAAATGGTCAGTTAATCTTTCTGCTTCAGAACAGCCCACTGAGTAAATAAAAGAGGGCTCAAGATTATATAAACCAATATTTTCTTCATTCTAACACTGGTCTCGAAGGCTAAAATCCAACTGTACCTGAGCATCGGCTGTGTGGCCTTTTAGGGTAAATCAGTTTAACTTTTTAGCCTGGGAAAGAAAAAAAAAATGGAAACAAGATGATAGTTATCTCCAGCCTTCTGTGATTCTCAAGTCAATAGTAAATGGGGGGACTCGTTAGTGCCATAGTGATCCAATCAGGATGAAATTATGCAGTCATGTAAGAAATAATATCTATTAGGCTAATTTAATCAACGAATACTTTACAGATGAATTAGAATGCAGAATCCAATTATTTCAAACATTTGGACTGTCAGCCGCTGTGTTTTTGAAGCGGTGGAAGGGGAGAAAAAGAAGGTTTAAGGATCCTTTTAAGACGAGGGTGGCTGGGCTGTATTTATAGCAGGAGAGCTTATAACAGCAGAAAACTGACAACTACAATCATCACCTTCCGCGGCTCAGAGGGCTCGCGCCCAGGCGGCTCTAATCTAACCCTTCTCCGCGGCTCCTGGGGCACCTTCCTGTGGGATATTGGCATGGACCGCTTGATTTGCTATTTTCAGTGGCTGATAATTACTGTCTCAAGTCTTGATAATTTCCCCTTGCCAGTCACCCTTTTACGAGGAGGCTTACGCTCTAATTACAATAGGTCGGGTTTTATTTTGAAGGGAAGACGTGCCCAATACCCTGGCACTGCAGAGCTCCATCGGTTGCACACAGTATTCATTCCCCTTGAAGAGCTTGCTTTACAACGCCGAGCAAAGGGAAATGGTACACAGTAATTACTGCTACAAGGAGAAATGAGTTTAAAATACAACTTGACTCAAAGAGGAGAGGATGGAAGGACCGAGGGCTGCGAGTACCCACAAATCATATCCTTGATCCAGCGTGACTCGACATCTACTTGGCTGATGCTTTGCCAAATCTCAAGGGGATCGTAATGCTCACCAGAAGACCATCATTTCCCCACCAAGGAGGCTGTTGGATTAGGTCCTTGCCACAGACTAAAGGCACACAGAATCCCACATTCACGGCCTCTCCGTGGAAAATTTTCTCCCGAATCCACTGGAATTGGTGTTTCGTAGAGAAATAACAGCAGCTACCCTCCAGCTGAGGAGTGACTGTGAGAAGTCTCATCACCTCTTGTAGTTGAAGGTGGGCTCAAGACCCCAGCACTTCTCGAGAGCTAGTGAAACGTCTTACGCACGTCTACACCAGCCGGTCTCATCACACGGGGCCTGCCCGTCGCATTTCCTTTCAGAACGCTTGTTTCAAGAACTGAAGATGGCAAATGAGTATGTTTTGCTCAAGTCTAGAGGATAAAAATGACTCCTCCCTTCCTCATTAATAGACAAGCTACTCCTGAAAGCAATTAGTAGCCTGTACAGAAGAAAGCAAGGCTACAAGAAAGTAGCTATTTCCTGGTCTATCTTTCACAAAGACTGGAATGAGCTTCAACTGCAGCTAAAGCTAAAAAAAAAAACCCAAAACCCTCATGCCATTCTGTTGGCTTATATATTTCTTTTGAATATTTGAGCAATATCATGATGAACACAGAAAACCTTGTGCCTGTTGCAGAATGCAGATGCCCCACTGCTCTGTAAGGTCTGCGCCGCAATTCCCAACATACCTGTGATCCAAACATTTTTCTGCCCTGTCATCTGGAGCGGTTAATGGACTCTCTCATTGACTGGCTCTTGCTTATTTAAACATTTAATGCTCTTCTGATGCCCAAATTATGCCTGTTTCATGTGATGGATTAGCCCCGAACACAGCAGTGACAATTTTCTGCAATCTGTGGAATATCAAATTTTGATTACTTCAGGAGGAAAAAGTAAAGTTATAAGTAAACTGTTTTGATTGATAAGGAGCAGAGGAATACTTAATGCGGTGGTTCATTGGAAGCCTTGATGAATGCCTGGCAGGACTGTGATGAGTCCCCACAGAAGACGTGCAATAGCTCTAGGAAGATTTAAGATATTTATTGCTCAAATAAAACAAAACCAAGTGAGATGAGTAGGTGAAGCAGCACAGGGTGATCGCAATCTGCCGATCAAGACCAAGTGCAATCCTAATTTTTGCAGAGCAAAAACAAACTAATTTTCCAGCTTGCTTATAGAAGACTGATGGTTATTTTAGGAATTTCAGATGCTGCTTTTCTTCAATGAGGAACTGAGGACCATTCCACATTCAGGTCATCATAGTGGCTATCTTCTAGTTAACAATGGCAGTTCTGCTCTGGGGCTGTAGATTACTTTGCCTTACTTTTTTACCTTACTTTTTAAGGTAAAGATACAAGATCCCCACAGGCCCCACTCCTTCCGGCAGCAGCATATCCAGCTATGAGACTATCGACTTCAAGCTGAGCAAGGTTTTCCAAAAGGAGCGTTCCTAGCATCTGGCTGTTACCTGCTGAAGTTTGTATGCACTGATGTGTAGTAGAAGTACCACCTTTTGCTCCAAAGCAGGGTGCAGAGGTTCTCTGAAGAGACAGGCTGCGTTCTCATCAATTACAAATCTCTCTTATTCAGGACTTCGATGGCAATAACGTGTCAACAATCTTCTTGTGATGGTAGAAGCAGATGTGACCCCTCCACTCTGAAACAGTCGCTGAACTATGTCTTTGTGAAAATCCCTAAAGCTCTCCCTGACTGTGAGCAAGGAAGGGACTTTTTATTGAAAGCATCTTCCCAAAACGCTTCAGACTACGCGAATCTTCCAAGAGATAGAAGGAAGAAAAAAAGCCACCAGTGAAGACCATGATGCATTTGAAGGCAGGGCTGCATCAACAGCACCTTCTCCTCCTTCAGAAAAGGGAGCTTGCCTGAGTCTGCAGCGCTGTTTTGCTATTAAAAAGGCAGAGTTACAGCCATGCGATGAGGAGAACCCAGTTTTTATTTTCCGTTTGCTATTGCCGAGTGGGGCTGATGGATGTTTTGGACAGGAGAGTCTGAGAGCAGGCTTTGTGACCCAAGATGATTAAAACAGTTGTCTTGAGCGGAGTTTGTCTGTTCTGAAAAGGAGTGGGGGAGACCCCAACTAATCCATCAGCAATCTACTGCTGGCAGACTGAGACATTGATTAGAAATGACAGCTTTGCAACAGGTTCCAAATCGAAGTGCAGTAAAACTAGCTAGTCTGTTGTTGTAAAAGCCGCCGAAGAGCTGCAGCTATCCTGGCGATTCTCAGCTTTCTAGCTTACATACTCCAAGAACCACTATGTGGTGGGATGGGAACATCAGGGGCTTTGTGGGCACTCCAAGAAGGATAAAGATCCCGGTAATAACATGAAGGATGCTCACCACTGTATCTGGAGGCTGAGAGCACGACGGCTTTGGTGGTTGCTCTGATATTTCAGATGCAGAGCAGAACCCAATGGCAGGCTCAGTTATTACTATCAAGAGAGACCATGCAAGAGCAAAAAGACTAAGGATCTGTGGTCTTCCCTGCAAAATGCTTGGATTTTCCAGGGCTATTAGGCTGGGCTACCATGCCTTTTGCTAATAATGTTCAGGATGAGATTCTTAAGATGGATGTAATCAAACTATTTTGTCTACTGTAAAAGGTTCTTCCACTCTCAAAAAAGTAATAGTCACTTATTATTCTGAGATCCAAACAATGCGACAGACCTAGCTGGTGATTTTGTATGTCTTTTATAGTGAAAAAACCCGAAAGTTCCTATTATTGATGTGATCTGGCAATGAAAATACAGGTTTTAATTTCTTGTCTGTGTTAGGAAATTTTGTATTTTCCATCTGACAAAAGCCAAGCAGCTGTGAGAGTAAGAAGGAGGTCCATCAGTTTTCTGAGAATTTTTTTTAAGCTCCTGGATCGGGACAGAAAGGATGGACCACTGAGAACTGCCAGGTCAGACCTTAAAGCGCATCTCTGGGGGTAACTGATCCCAGTCCTACCTCACCAAACCACGCCTGGTGATCTGAGCGCTGGCAGCAACCCCACTGTTTCCTTGCAGTCCATCTTTTGGGAATTGCTTCTGCTTCTGAGGAATACAATAACCTGGTAGCTACCTCAAATCCTGCCTGGATGCTTTGAAAAAGCTATCGCTCCCTTAGAGATCAAGTGGGCAGCAGCCCCTTAACAGGAACTGGTCTATGAGCTACCACCACATGTCTAATTAATGACCCTGCCGGTCGCAGCTGGAAGAGCTGAGCTGGGGGTGATTAATTAAATTAGCTGGCAGAGGAAATTACAGTGGAAAAGCCAAAGTTTGATTGCTCCATAATTAACCGCAGTGCAAATAATATCTGCATCTATAACTTCCAGCGATGAGATCAGAAGCCAATTGAATTTGGCACTGATTGAAGCTGTAAATATCCTGTGGTGAAAAGTGATAGGTTTGTTCTGAAGGGAAAACTTACAGAAATGGACATCCAGCGGATGCAAGAAGGGAGCAGGGGACACAGGAGGAAAGAGCACTGGAATTAGATCTTGATTTCAGCTGATTTCTGTAGTCTTCTGGCATGGTGGTGGACTCAACATGAAATAGAAAGAAGTATTTAAAAAAATCTCCTATAGCTGCTGAATGCGGCGAGAGCCCTTATCAGAGATTCGGCCATTCTGGAAAGTAAAGGGCACCTAGATCATTCCGTCCCTTCCCTTGGTTCCCATCGTGTTTGCTAGCGGTGGGACTCATTGCTTTTCCCTGGGAGATGACTGCACAGCTCGAGGTAACCAGCCCCAACCCTTCCTCTCAATTTCTGCTCCTAGGGGCACTTTCTTGAACTACAAGAACCTGTTTTCCCAAGGAGTGTGTCACCTCCAAATGTCTGCAAACACCTCCACCCCTCCACAATTACTAGCGTTTCATTAACCTCCTCCTGAAGATACATACTCATGGACGACTTGAAACCTTTCTTCTCACTCTTCTCCAAAATTCCCTTTCCATTTTGGCCAAGTAATGGTCACGACACACACCCACCTTGAACCCTGTATCAAGCTGAATTACTGACCCTTATCCCACTTTCACTGCTGAGGTAGCTCTGGCTTAAAGAAAGCTCAGATTTTTCACTGATGCCTCAGATGCACACCCCCCTTAAATGATCCAAGTTTTATTTACATGCTTTGCAAACTGCTACTCTTGGATAAAAACTGCATATTCCAGGAAATATATTTTTTTTTAAAGCTGTGACATTGGTTTTCCTGAATCGTGAACTACTAGCTAAAGGGCTATGTGTAAAGTATTTGATATTTCGTATGTTATTTTACTCTGACTGATAAACATACGTTTGGTAAATATACACATCTCAGATGAAATTGCACTTACCGAGGTTTCAGTAAAAGCACAGAATCAAATACTCTTGGAATTGGACATTAGCAAAAGGCCCCCAAATTATACTGCAAACCCCGAGCAAACCTGGAAGCAAGCACTTCAAATGAGAGATGATTGCTGGGTTTGGGCCAGGCAGCATAATTCAATCTATGACTTTCCGTGGAAAACTCAGGCTCTGCCTACACCAGCAAATACGGAGGTGCAGTAGGAACAGACATGTAGGGTGGAGCAGCTGCTGCCAAGGACCTTATATATTAATGATCCAGGGGCATTACCTTTAATTGATCGAGCCTCGTCCTTTGAATCACCCAGTCCCAATTATAAACGAGGTTCAAAGCTTCCAGTGGTTGGACCTTCATGCTCAAAGTAAGGGCCGGGGCACACTGGGTGCACGTGGAGCTTCCAGTTGGGTTTCTCCAACAGGAATCTGGTTTGCATGCACCCAGACCAGCCTGTGACCCAAACCAACTCCTGCTGCTCCAGTCCAAGCAGATTTTGGCACTGACTTTGCCATTCGACCCTCTTCACCAAGTCTGCTGCCCGGCAGTGAGTGGTACAAGCAGGCCCGAGGAAAAGCATATTCCGATTCCTCTATTTGCATAAAAACAAAAGCACGATATCGATTGTAAACACACAAGTCCTGCTCTGCTTTGTCATTTCTTTTCGACTGATCTGAGAGAGCCCAGACTGATCATAAAAAGTCTGAGAAGACCTCGCAAAGTACATTAATAAACAGCACAGTTATTGATTGCTGTCAGAGAAAATAGGCACATTCAAATTTACAAGCTGCCCTGCCCACATACACACTCATAAGCTGTCCATTAAATACTGCTTGACAAATTATTCTCATGATTAACTGGAGACTCAACCAGTTTCCCTGCAGAGCAGCCAGGCACGGCATCCCATTCCCTCCCCAGAAACACACAGTCCTGTTCTTGCTCGGCCAGCTGCAGCTCTGGGGCATTATCCACCTTTCTGTAAAACAAGAAGCTCTGTCAGCCCAAGTTATTTGTCTCTAATGTTAGAAATAATATAACCATCTTCTTGTTTTTATTATTTTATTACTCTAGGGCTGTCGAGACTGGTTTTTGCTTTATCCTGAAAGCCCTCCCTGTAGACTGGCTTGATTCCTGTATGTCTTACTACAGCAGTGAGATGGTTGGCCACATCCTGACTGCTAAGAATACAACCCAAACCTCTTTCCCCCAGCATGTCACATGCACTTGCCTCTTCATACAGTATCAGGTTTGGCATTTTTTGAAGGGTATTTTCCTTGCACTACTGAAACATCCTCTCTGAAGCCTCACAGTAAAATTTACACCATGGCATCCTCTCGCTCTTATTCCACGTTTTAACACATACACTGGTAGGCAACAAGCTGTCTGGCTCCACAAAAATGCAAATGTGACAACAAACGCTAGCTGAAACATTAGATTTGGACATGTATTAATTTCACAAGTCCCAAAACTTCATCAGAAGAGTCACTTTCTGGAGACTCTTCTCTCATTTTTTTCCGAGCGTTTCATTTGCACATTCTGCGCATCCCTAAATCTAGCCTGGATCTCCACACTTCCCCTCCAAACACCGGTCCCGGGGCGGATCTGCATGGTGTGCCACGGGCAAGGGCCTTCACAAAGACTGAGTTTCGGAAGGACATGAATTAGAGAGAAATTCCACAACGTAATTAAGAAACGTTCCCCTTCCCCAATTTTAAATTCTCCGATGGCTTTAATTAACTTGCCCTAGAGCAATAAGCCAAGCAATGAGGTTGGCGAACTCCTGAAAGTATAAAGCAGGTTGTCTCGGCACAGCTCCTGCCCCACTCACATTTTGAGCTATGGGATGTTCTTTTTTCCCCCCCTTCATGTCTTTTTTTAACGTGGTTCTTTTAACATATAAACTCAGCAGCATTTTAAAGCCTGGCTCCACGAAGAAAAACCTGCCTGCAAAACGCTAGTGCCCGCAGATTTCTATTTAAGTAAGGAAGCGCACAAGAAAAGGTCCAACCCAATGACAATCCAACATAAGACTTACATTACACCACAGGAGGGGATGGCTGTTATTTCCAGAAGTGACCTGATCCTCAGCTCTTCTGACCATCACAGCCCATCAGCACGTTGCAGATCACGCTCTGTGTCTCTCCACGGTCGGGAAACCTGTCCTCTTTTACCGACTGCCAGCCAGACTGATCTAAGGCAGCAGCGCTCAACCTTTCTAGGCTCCAACTACCCGACGGTTTGAACAGCAAGGAAAGACTGCGTGCCATAAACCTCTGCTGCACAGGCAGAGGGCTGGGCATTTCACGGAGACCGTGGGTTATCGGCACGCGTTGCGGATCACTTGCAGCGTGCGCAGAGCACAGGCACACCAGTAAGTCCTTGCCTTCTCCCAAGGGGTGCCGGACAAGCAAGCACTGACCTGCACCCATACTCTCCTGCTGATGCTGCCCATAGGTATATATTTATATATACACACCCCAACCAACATCACAGTTCTGACCACTCAAAATCGCAACTGCAATAGTATTTTAAAATCATTAAAACTCCAGTTTCTCCTTGACTGGAGGTCCGAACAAGTAACTTCAATTTCTGTAGTTGCTCCGCTCCTGCCCCTTTTTTTTGCCTTAATGCACCAGGCCAATCCAAGCTGTTTATGACTGGTCTGAGCTGCGGGAGTTGCACAAGTGGCCAAAGCAGACCTGGTCTGGAAAGGCTCAGAAAGGAGCACACACACGTAATTAGCAAAGGATTAGACCTGCAAATTTTTGCTTCTTGGGATGAGAAAGGAAAAAAGCCAGTTTCTGGATATATCTCAAGCTGAAGGCTGAAGATATCCTTCAGCTTTAGTATGCTGTGACACAATCCCACCCTTTCCACTTGCAGAGGAGTCTTAGAAGTGTTAATTAAGGTTGGGATTTAATTGTGCACGCACCTCGGTTTCCCAAGTCTGGCTTGTGCTGTAGAGAAGTGAAAACACAACAGAAATATCACGTAGAAATTCTGACCTGGATGAAACCAGGAAAATGTAAATCTTTGGGGAAAGAAGAAAAGTTAGCTGGGAGATTTCTAGGCCATGACACACTCATCTGTTCAGCACGAAGACTTTTTGAAGCATATCCCATCCGTACCTTTTGAGGCTTACCAATTACGAAGAGATGGCTTCTTCTCACTACCGTATGTCTCTGCAGACTCACACAAAAAATGCCTCAGCGACAGGACTTTGCACTGTCTGCACAATCTAGTTAATAGGCACAGTAAGGCATTTCATTTCACTCTAATTCCTACCCTCCAAAGGCTCTGATTGGTCACCTGGGTTCACCTCAACACATTTTAGCCTGCTATTTAATTACTTTAAAGCTGGAGTGACGGTGGTCTTATTTCTTCCGGTCACTCTTCTCTTTCAGGGGTTCGCTGCTGGCTCCCCCACCAGCGCCTGCACATCTGAAAATCCAGCAGTAAGCGCATTGCCTCTGACAAACGGGTAATATTTGAGAGCCGTGGGGAAACTGCATTTGGGCTGATGTGTATATCAAGTTTCAGTCCAGTCAAAAGCCAGCACCATCTTTTCACTGCTGCCCTTTTCATTTAGTTATCCTACTGAAGTCTTATCTCCCCAGTCCCTTGCCATAGGCTACCAGCTTCCTGCAGAGCCAGAAACAAAGCTCAGTCTTAAACAAAGGAAAAAAAAGGAAAAAAATCACAAAAGAGAGAAAGTTGGTCACAGTTACTGTTATGGAGCCCTGCAGGTTCTGTAGCCACGACCAAAGCAAAGGCATGCTGCTGCTTCTGTGCCTAGTGTCACCGGCCAGCAAAGCCACCAGTAACACGGCAAGGCACTGCCTTTTTTTAAAGTACAGTTAAGCATCACCACCGCTGGTTTTAGGCATGCTCTTTTCTCCGCTGTACCGCAAGCTCAAACAAAGCCATCTGCCATCCAAACAACCTCCAAAGGCTGAAACAGTCAAAAACAACACGGGAGGATGAAGGCACGCAACTACCACCATCACTAGTGGCCGCTGCCGAAAGCTTGTTGCCCATGAACCACAACTTCCCTTAACATCCCAGCTGAGGTAAGCCCGGAAAAAGGTAATGTGAGGACCACCTCCCCAGGCTCTCTACCTAACGAGTGACAACCTGTCCTCATGTTTAACCACAACTGGTTTATATATGACTTAACAGCAGAAAACACGTGTAGGAACTTAAAAAATCATTTATATAATTAAGCTTCAGCAGCACAAACTAGGAGTAAACTGGCTTTAGAGTAAGAGCTCTTAAGCCATGTATAGCAACCAATTTGACTTTTATGTTTAACTAAATAACTTCATTTTTGGTGAGAGCTGACACCCAGGGAAGGCAGCCATGACCTTAGGGCAGGAGAAATGAAAGGAACAGGTTAAACACGAGGTGCACCAAAAAGCTTCAAATCAAAAGAGAATTTTTTACATAATATCTCTTTCTAACAAAATACATATATTTTTTAATATGCTGGGTATTTCTCAAGGCAGCGAAAGAGCTCTGTCAAGCTCCTCAGCAGCAGCGAGCGCTCGACTTGCCGGACTTTCCGAAGTTAAACGCATCTTATAGATGAGCCTTTGGATCTGACCCGAGGTTCCTTCTAACAGCTGATGCTTGGCATTTGGCATTTTTTTCCTCACTTGCCTTTTTTTCCCCTCTTTTTATTACTACAAGTTTTAGTCTCACACAAGTCTGAATTTCGAAAGCAACACAAGTGTTAAATGCTTTTCCTTTCAGAAATAACTGATAGAATAGCTACTATTAAAGAGAGTGAGGGCAAAGTTGGCTTTGGTAAAGCTGCCCAATGCTTTACGCAGTAAATGCCATTTTTCAGTTGCTTTTAGCTTACTATATTTAAGAGGAAATGCTCTGTATTTATTCCTTAGGAGTTGCAGAGAAGCAGATGTGTGTGTACACACATAAACTGAGTAGCATGGTACTGAATTTCAGAGTGAATGATAAGAACTGGGTTCAGGTAAGCCTAGCCACATAAAAGTACTCCCTGCAAATCTTCTGTTGCCAAGTTCAGTCATTTCTGTGAATTGCTCCTGGGGTCACAGAAGTATCTCATGGGCTTCCAGGAAAAACACATCTGATTTGATAGATGCTAATCCCTGAAAACGAGGAGCACGTGAGCATAATCAAGTTTTTTTTTTTTTTAATACTCCTCTACCATACACTTGCCCCATCTCAGAGTTCAGACCACAAAGCTGCACTACGCTGTGCTCCTAATTCAGGTGTTTCATTGTAGACACTGTAAATAACACCTCACAATGAGCTCAGTTTCAATCTCCAGTCACACAGCCAATTCCAAGCTCGGCAAGGCAGCAATTTTTATTGCAAATGTGAAGCCACAGTGAAGACACTTTGGTCTTCAAATCTGAGATGCTCGCTAGGTGTTTGAGAGAATGAATACACACCAAAAAATAACCAGTCCATATCTAAACCGAAAATTAAGTTAAGCAAAGAGCCTACACTGTTTTGAGACCTTTAGAAGAGGCACTCAACCGACTAGTTCTTATTCCAGCAAACCAAAAAAATTACTTTTTCTGACAGCTGACTATTGATTTATGAATACTGCTTTCCCAGTATTTCTCCCCACTTTCACTTCACACAACAGAAAGAAATCCTCCTTCCTTGAGTCCTGAACTCGAATCCTACATTTCCCAAAGTGTAACAGCTCATCAACTTCCTTTTTAGGGAATTTCAGCTTTACATGGAGCTTTTCAGCACGGCAACCCAATATATGCAAAACCAGACCCCAAAATTGTCAAGAATCTCAGCAGAATAAAGGTACCTTGAGTTGACTCTACCTCCAAGGTAAAACATTTCAGTCTCTATCTCCTGTCTACTGCAGAAACCTCAAGAGGCAAGATGTTGTCTAACAGCTCTGATTTGAAAGCTTCATACACTCAAGGATGTTTTTCCTCAAATCTTCTGGGTGTATCCCGTGTGGCTTCTAATTTTTTTCATTACCGCTGAAAACTACCTTCAAAACCAAGGGATAGGTGTTTTCCACAATTCCTGGGGATGACACGTTATGGAAAAAACTCTGCAAATGTCACTGGGTTTATAAGAAAAAGGTAAAAACCTGCTAAAATATGGATTGGTGCTTTCCTCTTCCTCTACTTTATGAAAGCAAAGCTACTTGTCTTCTCTTTCAAGGCCCCTTGAAGGCCCTTCCCTTCTTTTTATCTTCAGTCCAGTGTTCAAAGCCTGACCATTGTCTCTGCCCCTCTCCTCTGAGCGTCATTTTTGCATTGTCACCATACCCACAAAATCGGGGTTTAAGGAAGGACTTTAGTTTCTTAGCGAGGAGCTATCTTAGCTACCAGGTACTGAAACAAGGCTGAAACACATTGCTTTCTTCTCCCCTCTCCAAAAACGTTTTTCAAAGGACAAACAGCAAATGGATGTATGGATAGTCTAACACATGAGAGACATCAGAAAAAATGAGAAGACAAAAGCATGTAGGATTTCTTTGGCTCTTCTTTCCAAAAACTGCAGGCTATACTTGGGGAAACTCTCTAGAAGGCAGTTGGTAAGCAAGAGGTAAGGGATATACTATTAAAGCAGTGTAATTAGAAATCTCTGCTGAATAGGGGCCATATGGGTCTGTAGCATACATCACAGCACCCGTACAGCGTGTACACGTACCAGGTGAGGTATGAAGGCGGACAGCACTAACTGTGTCAAGTCCATATACACATACAAATCAAAAATTCAGAGCATTTAACAGAAGTAAATAATTTCATAGAATCATAGAATGGTTAGGGTTAGAAGGGACCTTAAAGCCCATCCAGTTCCAACCCCCCTGCCATGGGCAGGGACACCCTCCACTAGACCAGGTTGCTCCAAGCCTCATCCAGCCTGGCCTTGGACACTTCCAGGGATGGGGCATCCACAGCTTCTCTGGGCAACCTGTGCCAGTGCCTCACCACCCTCTCCAGGAAGAACTTCTTCCTGATATCCAATCTAAACCTCCCCACTTTCAATTTAAACCCATTCCCCCTTGTCCTGTCACTACAGGCCCTTGTAAAAAGTCCCCCCCAGCTTCCTTGTAGCCCCTTCAGGCACTGGAAGGGGCTATAAGGTCTCCCCGGAGCCTTCTCTTCTCCAGGCTGAAAACCCCACCTCTCTCAGCCTGTCCCCATAGCAGAGGGGCTCCAGCCCTCGGAGCATCTTCGTGGCCTCCTCTAGACTCACTCCAACCGGTCTATATCCTGATGTTGAGGGCTCCACTCTTAGTAAAAGTAGTAGTTACACTATTTAGATTAAAAGAAGATTGTTACTGAGGCTTTGACATCTTTGCTTTTTAACCAACAGTCTAATGCATTGCAGGAGGAATACTTCCTCTGCAGGTTTCTCTTTCACAGGCAATGAGGAGAATAGTATTTACAATAATAACGGCAAACTAACCTCCTGTTTACCAAGTGTTTGAGTTTTTATCAAAGAGAGATTTGCACATAAGAAACGTGCAACTGAACCAGGGAGCATTTTACCTAAAGCGCTCATTAACTTGGACAACCAGGGTCGAGGTGTTTTTTTCTGTTGTTGTTGTTTTATTTTTCATCATCCAGGCATCTCCCACACCGCTATACACGCACCAGCGTTTTACTGGATCAGCTCCTGGATGACAAGGTCTGCCACGCAGCTACAATGACAATAAAATACGTCGTACTACTACTAACCTTCGGCTTTGGAGTATTTCATTTGAGCTTCTGAGGCCTCCAAATGGTGAAATCCGACCAGCCCACACCCAAGCTGACATTTCATTTGCCTCACTTAGTTATTCTTATTAGATGCATTTCCTGGAAGCTACTGGTAAGTGACAAATTTTATTTTTTTTTTAAATTTAATTTTAAAACAATTACAATTACTCTAATCTGAAAGCATGCAATCTAGCATGTCAGAATCAGTTCACTTCTAGAGCCATGCAAGGAAAGGTTTTGGTTTACTGGCAGCAATGAATCAGCCTTTTTTATTTATGCATGCGTCTGAAAACGCAATACTCTCGTAACTAATAACTTATACATTTTCCTCATTATCTTTATGAAATATCTGCTGTCCAAAACAGAGCTAATACAACTCCAGCTCACTGGGAGATGCGCTGTTCATTGTAGTTCAGCCACCAGAAAGACCAGGAGTGAGTTACGACTCAGCGTTTGCCAGTGGGTTATTATTTTTTTCACCCCCTTTTCATGAATTCCTTCCCAAAGTCTCCCCCGTTCACAGGACTTGCTGAAATATCTTAAGTCAAATCTTAAGTCCCCTAGCAGCTGTTGGGTCGGCAGAAGCCCAGCTGCCTAAACTTTATTGGCAGCGAATGTCATTCTTGCACACAAACTGCGTGCCTGGAAAACCCAAAGGCACATCTTGGGCTATCACATCCCATCACGTTCCCCGACGAGATGTGAAAACCGAAATGGAAAACGTCAACAAACTCCGGCCGCGGCGAGGAGCGGGGCATGCCCGCTGACAAGCGTGCTGCAATGACAGAAATGGACTTGGAGTTGCAATTAGTGGCACTGTCATTTTCGGGCGCTCCTGCCAATTAATTAAGCCTGTCAAATGGAAAAACAGCAGCATTCACATGATAATTTATATAGGGAGAGACTGGTGGGGGGAGAGAGAAAGAAAGTTAAACTGTCCTTGTTATAATTGTTAACTCTGATCGCTCAAGTAGAAGACGGGCTGATTAAAACTCCAAACGAGCCCCTAGCTCGCTTAAATCTCAGAGTCCGGAATGATAGAATCAGAGGAGTTTATTCATACCATTAAGCCCCAGAGAACTTAATTGAAAGAAGAGCATAGCCTGGACCTTGACAAGCGGGAGGTCACAGTAATTGCTGCCGGACATATTTAACATTAAGATAATCAGGCCATTAATTACCCTTTGGATCATTAAATCAGCCAGTTGCAAAATGAAATTTCTGCCTCTATTACTCACTTGAGAGACCACAGGGGTGGCTTTTAATTTATCAGTGAGCTTGAGATACAAAGGACCAGGCTTGGGGAGGAAGGAAAGGGGGAGAAAGGGGGGGGTTTGCTTCAGCAGAGGCAGGAATATCAATCCGCCATGCTTGGTGATCGTGGCAAATTAACTAGGTAAGATAACCTCAGCTTCTAAAGGCAGAAGCTGGGGGTATGTAAATAGATGAGGGCAGACAGGGAGATCAGAGCCTGCACACCACTTAGCAGGATAATAAAGGAAATCATCCTTGATTATCAGTGCTAATTTGGACACTGCCGGTAGCTTGTTATGCGTGTTCTGAGTAGCATTTAATTAATTCAATTGCTTGTTAATGAGGGAAGTGACATGTGGGGAGCAGATGCCACCCAACTGCAGATGGGTTCTGGTCAGCCCTTCACAATAAAATCTTCTTTTTTTTTTTTTTTTAAATTTTAAAAACACCCTTCCCCCACCCCTGCAATGGGAAAGGTGTCAAGCATGGAGGAGCATTCAAAAGGCACAAAACACTGACCTCATCAGGCCAAGAACCGCTAAGAAACCAGACCTGACAACTGCGGATAGAGAGGTACCGGTGTTCCCCCAGGCCCCATTTGTAACGCTGCGGCCTTATGCCAGGAATCGGAGACCAACAGGACTATAACCGCAGTCTGATGGCCAAAAGGAAGGGGAAATGAGAGAGAGATGAAATGGAGCATCCTTACAAGATCCAGGACATGATACCGGGATCGTACCTACTCCATTTCCCTGGGCTTGCCCTTTATCTCAGCTGTCCATAATGTAGGAATAATTATTTTTACACAAAAAAATAAAGAGAAGGCATGGTTTCATATTCTTCATAGAAGGCACTGCCCAGTTATCCCTGAAAACCCCATGCATGCTCAGCACAGCGGATGCTCGCCTCGAAACGGCAAGCCAGCCTTCAGCTGAGGCTTGTAAAAGTCTGCTAAATATAGTCGAGCTGCATAATGTTTTTTCTGACACCATTAAATTCAGTTCATTAGTGAGCGAGGGATCAAACTGGATCTTACGCTGTAAGGTGAAAGTCAATTCCCAACACTGCCGGCTCCTAACTCCAGACTTCTCAGACAGCGGTAAGAACCTCTCTATTTTCTTATAACCTTTGGTAACCAGAATAAACAGGGTGACTGCTATGCAAACAGACTACCTGAGCAAAAACTGCCGCAGACGCTCCAACCTCCTTTTAAAGAGCTGCTGCCTGGGGCTGCCTCCGCAGACCTTAAAACTGCGCCGGAGCTTCTACTAACCACACGTCCCTCGCTTTAAAAATAGCTTTTTAACAGACTTGGAGGTTCTTCCTATTTATGAATCTTCTCAAAAAGGCGCCAAAATAGGTGGAGCCCTTTAAGGTCTGCATATAGCTAATGTAAATATTGAGCATCACTTGAGTAGGAGAACAAAAAGCGAGGCTGGGGTGGTGCCTAGATATCAAGCTGCCCCCAACCTCCTCTTGCCCAGCAGCTTCCAGTCGATGGAGGTGGATTCCTTGCTGGCACATCCATCCCAGCACTCCCAGAGAGATGGAAATGGAGACCTTGGGAGCTCAGAGAAAAAGGGTGAGGGCCAGGGGGCAGATAATCACCTCCTGGCGAGGGCAGAGGGATGGTGGGTGGCAGCTAGCCTCATTTGGAAAAGGCCAATAACATCTGAGGAAGTCAATGGCAGCAAGCAAGTCTGCAAACCAGAAGGCACACAGACAAAAATAGTACGTGGAGAGAGCAAAATGTGAGGTGTGTCCAAAAACAAGCCAAGTATCTGGTCGGAGATCTACGTACCAGTGCAAAAGGCCCAGGCGAAACACGGCGCAGACTCCCCAAGCTGGCATCACCACATCTCCGACATTCCTCCATAAGCAGTCCTGCCCCTGCCCCACCGGGCTACTGCTGTGTTGCACCACTCCAAATCAATGTTTTAAGAGTGTGCTTAAATAGTATCAATAGCAATTAGAGGGGAAAATCCTGATCTCATCCCCAGACCCAGTTAATTGTCGCAACATTGATTTACTCTAATTTGACTTCTCACTCCAAATTAAACCCACATTACTGAAGGAGGGACCGCAGGCAAACTCTCCCTGCTCACCCTCTCCCTTCCAAGACAATAAATTTAATATTGAATACACTTGGAAAAAAAACCTGGCAGTTGTTGCAGGATCCATACTGAAAGATCTTTTTCCTTTTCTCTCCCGTTTTTTTTTTCTTCCTGCGAGTAATTAAAAGATGCTTTTCTTGACTAATGATCCCCCTGTTTAGAAATGGGAAGTCGATACTCCTTCACCAGCAGTCAGCTTCAATTTGTCACAGGGCTCCCGAAGTTTGAGCGGCGGTTCTCAGGGCTGCTGGTAATTGCTGGAACCAATTACCAGCCTTCCAAAGCTGACCTAATCAGGGACCCACGGACACCACCGCTCACAGGCCAGCTGGTCCCCTTTCCCTTTCCCATTCACGTATTCGCCCGCGCTTGGGTTTTCTGCCGCTTTGACGATTTTTCGTGCTCGCCGGGAGCTTGTGTTTATTCCTCTCTCCTCCCTGTAATCACGCCAACACCCTCAGTCTGAACTTTGCCTCGTGTGACTGCTTTACCCTACGCTGCTTCCTTGGGGATCCCATTGAACCGGTGCTCCCATTACCTGCGCTGCCTGCCGGTTTAACGCCAGAGGCCATCCAAGGTGTCGCCTTTGATCCACAGGCACCGAATGACCTGAGGATCTGCTTATTTTAGAAGCAGCCTCTAGACTTGATGAGACATGGCACGTGTTAGCATCAGAGGACATACCTGGGCAATATATCCTTGACCAAAGTAACAGAGTAATGCCTTTTGCTACGTAACTCCCAGGTTTTGAGTTCACACCCTCCCATCTCAGAGCCTTTCTCACCCTCAAAATACGTTTTCAGGTTTATCTTTCCCCATGACTTCCTTGGAGAAAGAGTTTTTAAGAGAACCCGAGAGGACTAGGGAAGGACAGCAGTATGCTATGCTTGATGTGGTGCAAGTTCGGTATTGGTTCCAATATTTAATATACAAAATCAAAAATGCAAGCTGTACTCACAGCCTGGAAAAGCTCTATTCTTATAAATATTGGTGACATTTTCCTGAGTAAGACTCCTTAATTATGCCGTGGCCTACAGCAGCCATTTGGCAATCCCTCCTGCAAAACATGGGTCTCCCTGGGTCTCCCCACTCAACAGAAACCCCAGCTGAAGGGACTGCTTTTGAAGCCATGTCAAGACTTCCGAGACCCTTTCAGTCCGGCACGTGAACGCTCCTCGAGCCTCCCAGCCCACCAGACTTGGTATGTGCAGAGCCAGTCAATGATCCTTTTTTTTTTCCCTAGAAAGCCTGCGGGTTTCCACTGAGGGCTTCATCTCTAAGAGAAAGCCACACCATGAAACGGTGAAACCCACGTGATGTCTGATCCCCTCTACAAATGTCTATTAACTGAGGGTCCATCATGGTGTTGACAACTTCTTGTGCTTGGGGAGGGGCCACAGTGGAGACAGAAGATTTATGAGATGGGTCTATCAAAGAAACAGGCGAGAAGGTTGTATTTGTCTAAGGTCTTGTACTGACGCTTTGTGCTAAGCCTGCGAGTCAGTTCGGGGAACCTGTGTTTCCAATGCTTTGCTCGCAGGTCTCAGCCAAGGGGGGTGGATTAGAGAGTGCAGGTAGCGGAACTGAAAACAGGAGCGCTACGCAGGACAGATGTAGTGAGTGGGGCTGCAGAAGGGAACAGGGAGAAGAACAAGTTCAGGAAACCTGGAGGAAAACATGGGAGTACTTCCCTCTCAGGTTTTGGTGAGAACTCATTAAAGCAGGAGCATGTTGAGTGCGTGAACCTCTGCATATAGCGGCTCTCAGCCTCCAGCTGATCCCAGAGCCCACCAGCATGGGCTGAAACAGCCCCTCAACACCAGCTATCAGCTCTCTTCCCATTCAGAAGTTGTTTTGCTGAATGACTCTTTCCTCCCTCATCTCCAAATATCCTTGGATTCCCTGCATCCCTCCTCCACCAGAACTCCAAACCTCAGCTCCCTCATCACCCTTCTACTTGCTTCCTTTCTTGCCTCTTCCTCCTTCCATCCCTCAACAATATAAAACTGTGGTTTGTTTGACCCCACTTCATATCCACTGTAGCTTCTTCTGAGAGGATTCCTCAGGCAAAACTGGGAACCGCAGCGAGAAGACGGAATGCATACCTTCTATCTAACAAACTTCAACTTACTTTCTTGCCACTTCTTGGATGGAAGGATTATGATGCTAGTAGAGACCAAAGCAAAGTATGAAAGCAGGCACACACTTTCAAAAAGCAGCCCTTTCAGGTATTTATGTCCAAAGTATCACTTCAGTTCCTGCTTCAAACAGTGGAAAAAACGGGAGCAGCAAAGCGAGGTTACAATTGCTATGTGGGATCATTTTCAGATAAAGTTAATTGTATTTTTTCTAACAGCTCTTCCCTCACATAAGTGTGCACTTGGGCACACTGATAGAAATGCATATTTATAAAATGGATCTTTACACCTTTTGTTCAAAAACGTTAAGAGTCCAGGAAAAAAAAAAAGTGCAATTATGCCACTGACAAACATTAACAGCTGAATGTAAGCATGAAGATGTACAGAAACAAGGAAGAACTAAAATAAGCTCCAAGGATGAAATACAAAGAGAAATAACTTGATTTTCTGTAAGTAAAATTCACTTTCAAACATAAAAACCTGGATAATATAATTCAAATGGATGGGGCTGTTTTCATCACAGTCCTGTGTATTTTAGATTTTTCATGATAATATCTTTATTATATGTATACTAAAATAGTATTGAAAAAAAATACCCAATTGAGCCTTTTCCTTTTAAAAGTCTTTAGAACCGAGGTACATCTCCAGCTCACCTCAGTAGTAAGGAGCAACACGTATTTGCTAGTTGCAGCAATGCAAGATCCCTGGATTAAAGTAATACTAATGACTGAAAGGCAGCAATAAGTTGATTTCAACCTACCCGATAAAATCATTGTATTAGCTGTCTAATAATACACACGTATGCAGCAGACATAGAGCTTATGTATGAACAAAATCTCGGTGTAGGTCTCCCTGAACGTTTTTATACGCATAGTCATTCATCTAAGTAGCCTGATTAATGTACTGGCTTCATTCTCGAAGATGAACCAAAGGTGGCACCACAAATTCATTTTTCAGTGCTAACGAAATAATGCAGTAAGAAACAGTTGACTTTATTACAGGCAACAGCACAAACCTACCCCTACACCATAGGAGGTGGCCCAGGTACACGCTCGCAGGTTATGATTTCACTGGGTCCGGTACTGGAAAAAGCGGGATCCAGAAATACACACAAATGAAATCTAATTCTCTCTGATTTCTCTCATGTGCAGGAGGCAAACACTGAGAACTACAACTCCACTGTGCCGTTTGCTACCTGGGGACTCACCAGTGCTGGGATGCAAGCTGCCCTCTTGGAGCTCGCCCTAAGACAATTATAACGCCCTTCTGAAGAGAACTTCAAAGGTTGGGCCAGCTGGGCAAGGTGGTCCCAAAGGCCTTTCTCCTGCCTGAAAGCCCCTGCTGAAACTCTGTCTGCCATAGGTCGCTCTGCCTCCCCCAAGCCAATACCACAGTTACAACTATTAGCACTTACATTTTGTATTTTCAGAACGTTTGCCTCCTTTGACACTGATCAGATCAATGAAGCACAAAAAACCCTTCAGATTTGGTGGAACATCGCATCGCAGAAAGGTTTTCACTGTGCTGAGCTAGGACTGGTAGGTAAAACACTGTTCTCATAGGAAACATACTCCCCCATCAACTTATGCCTTCACATATATTACATTAAAAAACAATAAGCAAGTCCACAGCAAGAAGAACTTCCAACATCCATGATGACAACCCAAAGACCTGACGGCCAGGTACAAATTCCTGGGTGAGCCTGAACTACCGAAGGCAGATTGTTAATCATAAACTGCTTTGTCGGTTAGCCAACTGAACAAAAAAAATCTGTAGAGCTGCTGAGGAAACCTTCATAACAGTGAAAAAGTAACAGGGTCACTCAACTTTTGACACCCCCTGCTGCCTCAGACACATGTTCTTCCTGGGCACACAGTGAAGATATATGTGTATGTAATGATTTTTACAAGGCTGACTCCAAGGGAGAATTTTAAAAGTCCATGTTGTAAAACATCGTAACGCCCTACCACCTCTGACTGCAATGCCAAAATGAGGATTTATGTGGTCACAGCTTACAGCCTCGGCTGGTATCACACAGTACCTGCCCGCTGCACGCCACAGTGCGACGCAGCAGGAAATCCTACCTTGTGGAGTCTGACGAGGGTTTCATATGGCCTTGGCTGTTCTCTTCCCAGACGCTGTTTGCCAGCTCGTTCCCGATATGAGACATCACCTTGATGAGCTCTATAGGCCAGTCATCCAGGTCAAGGGAGCGGACCCGGGAGAGGTGCGTGCCAAGGTTTCGGTGGATACCTGAGCATTCGATACATATGAGGGCTCCCAGATTCAAGCTGGCCCAGTCAGGGTCTATGGGAAAAAGGGACACAAGCAGTTAGTACAACGAAACACCTAAGAAAACGTTCTAGTTAATGTTTGTGGATAAAGATTTTTCGCTCCGTTGGAAAAAAACAAAGCAGGTGTCCTGTCCAAAAGCACAGTTGGAAGGTCTTCCAGAAGGGCCAATTTTGCCCTGTGAAGATATTAATCCTTATGAGAAACCCTCAAGGAGTAAACCACACTTGTGTAGGGGTTCTCAAAAGATGTATCATTCCACCTTCTGTCAAAAGGAAAATGATTTCGGAAGAAAAGAAGAAACAAAACCCCCACAAATACAGTGGCAGTGTGATGATGAAGCAGTGGAGAAAGCCCCTCCTTGGGAATCTAGAGCCACTCGTAGCCAATTAGAAGGAAAAGGGAAGAAGAAAAAAAAAAAGCGCAACCAGATACAATGTCTCTGTTGCTAACTGTACCAACTCCCTTAATAACCATCCGTATCATCACCTACATGTGGCTTTTACATCTCACCCACTATGGGGTATGTTTTCATCTCTAAGATCAGGGAGATAAGTACTAAGATGAAAATGTGATACTTTGAACAGTTCCAGTTTTAGTGTACGAGCCACAAGAATTCCACCCGCCCACAAACAACCCCACAACCGGTAAGGCTGTGACAAACCTGACAGAAACCGGGAAATTCAAAGTCATTTCCCAAGATGGTTCACTTTTGTCACTCTCCTGTGTTACTTAAACCTTGATTTGTACCAATCTCCCTCTCTCCAACAAACACTCATTTTAACAAATGCAATGGAAGATGTATGGGAGGAATTTTTGGTGGCTTTCCCCCCACCCCGCTGCCAGATCTCTTCTTCTCACCTCACCCTGGGCCTCCCAAAGAACAAGTAGGCGATCATGAATGCCAAGCAGGAAAATGGTGGTAAATTGAGAGGGCAGGCAATTTTTATTCAAATCTCAATAAAATTTAGAGCTGATGGAAAATAAATTTCTAGTGTCCTCTTTCACTCAGGGAACTTTTCATTCAAAGACTCACTTTTACTTTATGTAACTCAAAATCAAAATGTTCTCTTTGGCAGCTAAAATATGTGGCAGTGAAACATTTTCTAGTTCTTTGCCATGTGACGTTGGGACAAAAAAAAATATGAAAGTAAAGCAGATAATTGTAATTGCGAAGTCCCACATTTCATTGAAGGTACTGACAGACATTTTTCAGTCAGTCCTTAGAAAACTAAAAATATCCCCGACAAGAAAAATCTCCCATCTTATTCCACTTGAGGAGAAAACCAGATCTTTTCTTTAAAAAGTTCCTGTCCATGCCAATTCTTATACTGGGAACACACAGCATCTCAGACCTCAAAAAAATAAGGTGAGACAAAACTCCTACCATGCTTTCCAAGTCCTTGCTAAGATAACCACGACAAGCTTCTCTCCTGCATATTTCTTCAGGTCACCTCCACCACTTACTTTCCGTGTCTTTCCAGTGGCATAACCAGTAGTGTATCTGACACAGACTAAAAATCTCAAAATACCAATTTGTCGGTAAAAGCCTAAACAGAGCAGATGGTGATTTGAAATTTGCAAACTGTGTCTCAGAATGAAGTTTCTGGCCCTGACCTGCAAAGGCCAGGGTTATCCTCACAAAAATAAAAAGTGTAATGAGCTCAAAGAAGCAAGAACTCAGAATGAAGCAAGAGGAAAAATACTTATTTTTTTCCAATCACTCTAACAGAACTGATGTTAAGGACCTGACCTCTCTCCCAGATACCTCTGTGTACTTGAAATATATCTAGTGTATCTTTTACTGAATGCATTTTTAAATATTCACCTACTTCCAAGTGCTGGTAAGACTGAAGTAGCCCACCAAAGCGATAACCACAAAGTCACACGAAATGTTGTCACAACAGCATTTTAAATTTTCAGTAATCTGACAACACACAGCTGAGTCTGAAGGTGGCAAACTAGGAAAGGAAAGTGTTGAACTCATTACAGACATCCAGTGAAAAACCAGACTTGTTGATCTTGGTGACAACCGGATAATGCCCAGCAAGACAGAGCTCTAATGAGGAAATTGGACAAGCGGCATCGCTCGATGGATTCTGGGAAAAAGCTGACATGATGTCACTTAGGACATCTGTTTCAGTGTATGCACATGAAAAATTGTTCTCAGAAGGAGGCATGCTGGATGACAGAAGTCACCAATAATAAAGGCAAGCTGTTGTAAACTGCATGCTCAGGGATGTCTCTGTTTTCAATTCACTGCTCCTATCTGCATCCTCCTCCTCCCATGTGTAGTTGAGAGCTTTTTAAATCTCATCCTTGAAATTTGTTACCACTGATTTACGCTGAGAATAAGCACACGTGGTTAGTAAGCCGTAACTATTCAAGATGTGTTTTTTTCCTTTTTTTTTTTT
>NW_010244518.1:13613-34306 GCF_000690775.1 Eurypyga helias | reverse complement strand
AGATGAGCAAAAACCAGGTCCCTTTCCCTGCTGATGCTACCAGTAATTCTGAATTGGAGGATGCTCACAATACTTCCAAGCAAGTGGCAGGCTCCTCTTCAGTATCCAAATTCGATGGTAAGAGAAGGGAAAAAGCCCATTCAATGCAGCTGTAGGTGCTATAAAGCTGGTTTCCTCTCTTTGTTTTACTTACAATTTGTCAAAATACGGCCTTTAAAACACCACTGAATATTCCTAGATTACAATTTTCAGCTGCCCAGATTCTTAAAGGTGTTTTGTTCTCTCCTTCTCTAAAAACCTCCTCCCCACTTTGACTTGCACCTCAATCAGATTGATCATTTGAAGGTGAAAGCTCTTGAAACAGCTCTTTTAGGAAAATAAGCCCTCCCCACCATCTCTTTCATCCCTTTGGACATAATGAAAGGTTTTTCCATGCTAAATCCTGATGAGTTCAGCATGTAGCAGACAGTGCTGGACTGAGCAGGGGAGGAGCAGAAGAGCCAGGGAAAGAAGGAGAAGCAGAGGGTGAAGGCATCTTTAAGAGTTGCAGGGAAAGAAAGGAAAGTTTACATCTTTTCTGTTCTTTCCAAGTTCTGGGATTTTTTTTTTTCCTATTTGGAATATGAAATGGAATCTTGTGATGTGTCTGATAGGCTTCCCAGGGCCACTCAAATGATTATTTCACTGTTTGGCTCTCAAATACAAAATACCCCATAGTAAGTTATTAGACTACTGGACTGGAAAACTCATGATGAGACTCTCCCTCTTCAAGTCCTCCCTGTTTTATTCTACCACAGAAATGACCCAATATTCCACACTCTCCAGATACCCCCTCATTTGCTCGTTAAGCAATAAGACTGGAAGAGCTAAAATCCTTTGCGTGCAGAAATTTAGTTGGGTTTGCCCAAGCAATTTGATCATCTTCAGTGACTTCTCTAAAGGAAGTCAGCATGGGGACTCCAATGCCCTGGGAAAAGGCAACACCACTTTCCTTTTGAAACATGAAATGTTTCTTCTTGGTAAAAAATGCCAGCATCTTAAGGAGCACTTTGCCTCATCTATTGCTCTGGGATGGGAAAGTTGAAAACAGGACTTAAAACCTTGAGTCCAAGATGGCCAAAGGGCCAGAAGGCTGCTGGTACTACTGCTGCTGATTAACATACAACAAGGCAGAATTCCTTGGTGAAAAAAGTGCTGTGATGAAGTGCTAAAAAGGCAAAGAGCTCCAGAAAGAGGAAGAATGAGACTTCTGAAGTGGAAGATTGATGGCTCTTGAATAGAGCTGGGGGACAGCAACATTTCATATTCCTTTGCTCCCAAACATCTGGCTTTGTGAAGATGCAAACTACGTAAGCCTTTCACAACAGCGTGGGTGTTTGTGATGCTAAATGCTCCGGGGATAAGGACTTGCCCAGGCAAGGCAGAAAAGAGAAGGAAATAAAGCAAAGCCTGGCAGAAAAAGCAGCAGCCTGAGGTTCACCTCATGTGCACGTTTACATTTTAAGTTCCATCACTTTGGAAATATCTCAGATTTTTCAAAAGGAATGACAGTGGCCTAAAAATTAGAAAGGCCAACTGGCAAGAAGAGTCAAAGAGGGTATAAATCATCTCCAAGAATACAAACAATGATGTTGAGATTCCAGAATCTCCCCCCTCAAAAGGTACACAACCAAGTGTTGCCAAAAAAAGCAGTCCCACCCTGCCCTCCCTCAGCCACGTGTTTCTGGCACATCCCTTCTACTGGCACGCTGCACGCGTGGCCAGCTCGACCCGTGAAGCAATATGGATGAAAAACAACCTCGTTGAAAAGGGGAAAGAAAACCAAGAAGTGCTGCTTTCTTGCACCATCATTTTCCTGATTAAAGGTGTAGCTTGGCTGCGTAAATGCTGGGGTACGTGCACGACTGGGGAGAGAAACATACACCGTGGGGATGGTGTGGGCTCTGGGTCGAGCTGAAACGGATCATGGATCCGTTAGAAGGACATGTGTGGGTGTGGGAAGCCTGCAGTGAGGGCTCCCAGTTTCCTGCTCTGCCTGGGTGAGCAGTTAGCAGGGTCTGGGACAATGCCACCCACTGCTGTACAGACAGGCTGGAGCAGCAATCAGGAACTCCCACCGCCGTTGCTCACAGGCACCCGTGAGGACTTCAAATGAGCTAAATATACCTCTGGGTCACTTGAAGACCCCGTCCTTCTCATATACAGCACAGCATCTTATCTGCCTTCTACCTGAACTGTATCAAAGCTTTGGCATAAATCTGAATGACTACCAGGTCAGTATGAAAGAACACTAATAAATAGGAGTTACTTTGGGCTGTGTAAGTTAAAATACTAGCCAAACCAACATTTTCTTCCCTTGTTTATAGCCTGCTGGATTACAAGCCAGGGGGATGTAAAGACCTTAATTTATCTATGTTGCTATTATTTCTCTCTGTCTGTGAAATCTCTGTTTGGGCTTTCCATCCAGCAGGTCCACAACCCATTTTGACAGCATCCTGGCCCTGGTGCTCAAAGCCCGGTGCAGGCAGGGCTCACATCCCTGCGTGCCGAGCTGACGGGATAGGGCAGCTGCCTTTCTTCTTGAGCCATCTCCTATGGACGGCATACGAGTATTGGACAGTTTCCAAAAGAAGGAATTAAACCAGTCTGGAAGTGAAGCACATTTTGAGGGTATGGAAAAATCTTTTATCTTTTAAATAGATGCTAAGGTGCGAAACACTTTCCCTTATGAGGATGATGAGGCAGAGGATCATAAGTTTGTTTGGTGGAACGAATGAATCAGCTAAATTGGTAACTATACAGATAGCAAATTAGTCATGTGAAAGCATGTGCACTTCAAATGAGTGTTGATTTTAAAGTTAACTGTGATGTTAGAATGGCTTAGACCAGTAGTCAAAATCCTGAACAGCAAGCCTTAAAAAAAAATATTATACCCAAAGAAAAATAAATGAATATTTTTCCATTTTAAGCACATGTAAAAATCACAAGAAAAGTTCTGACTTTCAAATATCAAAAGAAATAAAAATGCACAAGTTCTCAATCCTTTTGCTTCTACAACTAATTGCTTTAAACCAAGAGTACTTCCTTTTTGTGGCTTTGTTGCAAACCCCTGGAACTAAAAAGCACCAGAATAATGACCTCAGCCAGGGTTAGTGAGGTGAACCGCAGCTCAAAGTATTCTTGAGAACACTTTTCAGAACACTAAGTATATGTTTAAAAAAATAATAAAAAAAAGGAAAGAAACACAAAAGGGAGAAAAAAAAAATCCCAAATCAGTTTTCTGCTATCCAGATATAATGAGCAATGACTCTGTTTTTTTCTGACAAGTAACCCTAAAAAAAACCCCAAACCAAAAAAAAACACCAATCAAGATCTAGCTCTTTGAAGATATTACCATGGCACATGTGCCCTCTCCACGTAAAACAGGAGGAAAATGGAAGTAACTGATGTCACAACAGCAAACTACTTTTTCCTTTCTTCAAAGGACAGTAAAGAAACGCTGACATTTAAAGTGGCATGTGAAACAGCAAGGGGGAAAAGTTAGGATGCATCTGACACAGCATATGTTCAGCATGGATTAACACAAAATAAGTCTGACTAAGCAAACCCCATACGAAGAAGAAACGTTCAAACAACATACGGAACGTAATGCTGACAAGGTCAAAGCCCACGCCAGGCATTCACCTAGGCCTTGGTCAAGCAGTCTTGGCCAAGGAGAAGAGGTCAAATTTCTGAAGCCAAGCAACCGTACTTACTCTGTGCTTCACAGTCCACGCAGTGGGAATTGCCTCTGATGTTCCGTATGGACTGAAGGGCCATGGCCTCGTTCTGACTCGTCAGGCGCGACTGCGTAGATTAAAAGAAACGTATGAGCAACAAATAAAAACCCAGTAAAGAGGGTTAGATGACACGACTGACAGCTGAACGAATGGCCGAACCCAAAGCTTTGACCAAGGTTGATCGAACATGATTGAAGGAACCCAAGTCCTTGGTTTGCCTCTCAATAAACAGTGACCCTTTGGCATCTTCACATACTGCAGGTCTACATCTGCCAAGCAGGGACTCCTCTTTCTTCCCATGTTTCTGAACGCTCAGGATTTCTCCCAGGGCTCTCTCCACTCTGCCCAGGAGCTCCCAGTGTTCTGGGGTCTCCAGTATGGATTCTAACAAGTGGGGAGACTGCGCAGAGGAAAAATGAGCTTTGAAATGAACCCAGCTGCTCATAAGTAAAGTGGTCACAGTGTAGGTTTACTTCTTCAGATAAATGAGATAAGAATATTATTTTATAAAATCAATTTCTTGCATTGATGTTTATGCTTTCAGTAATGAAGACTAAGGGATGGTTTGCAAAAGCAACTGAAACCTTTTTATCATCAAAAGGTCAGATTTAATCAGACGGCTCCCATTTAAATTTCCTCCATGATGACCCGCCAATGACCCTATTTAGACCTGGGGAGACTGTCACTATGTACAAGTAGTTCAGTTCTACCCAAATAAACTGTCTTGTGGGCTTTCTGAGAGGGAAAACAGTGCGCTGTACCGAATAACAGGCTCTTTGCAACAAATCAGTTTAAGCAGGATGAGGACCAGGTCTTAAGTGTGACGATGTGGAGATATGTCCTCCTGATGTATCAGCAGGGCACCTACTAGACCTGTCCAACTAACTACACCTTGCCATTCCAGCTAGTTCTTCTGACATGTTTTGGGACTTCAGTAATACTTCACAGAAAGAAAATCTCTCTGGGCATTGTAGTGGGTTGAATATATAACCCAGAAAGCTCCCTTTACATGCATAATCTTATTCTTTTGAAAGGGAAAATCTGTTGATATTTAATATAGACGAAGGCCAAGCTTCTCTGTGGGTACTGCATGGTAAATATTACCAGCCACTCATCATCCTCTTTTGTATGAGTATTATGTAGGTGTCAGTGTATGAATTTCCTCTGTTGTGCTCCCTTAACACAGATAGTTGAATGTGTAAATCCATGAAATGCAAAAAAACCATATAAGCAGTCATTTTTCTCTATCTCAGACATTGGAAGTATTTTTTTTCTTTTCTAAATAAGATGGGAAGTAAATTATATTATAATGATGGTAATTACTGGTGTCTGAACGACTGTGGCATTCGTTTCAGAATGAGTCTCCTCCTTGCAATATAAAATCATTAAAGACATCTGTTAGGCAGATAACGTTAAAGGATCCATAGGTCTGAATAATGACACCTCACTTCTCTCCCTCCACTACCACTCAACACCTTGCTCTCTAGCTGTGAAGTGTTTGCAAACAGAGACTCAGGAAGCAGATGTTCTCTTGCCCTTCTGAAGATGAGCAATGGCTGAAGAAGCCTCAGATTTTAAAATTTATTTATTTACTTCGACAGGGAAGGAGAACAAATCCCTTCTTCCATCCTATGAAAGCTGCAAGGTAGAAGGTCTGTACCTCTTAGACAATGTTCATCTTCCCCCAAAAAGCTGTGAACAACTGCTTCTGGATTTGCTTTCTGTTACATTAGTGGGAAAACCACAAAAAATTAATTTGGTGTAGTTAAAGAAAAATTGTGCACATGCTTTGTAAAGCAACAGACAAAAGCAATAGCTTAGCTCTGGTTTCTGTGATTTGTACTACTTCTTCACGGCACAGCCCTGTGGCTGAATGCTACTGTGCATTTATGGTTAGGCCAGCCAGAACATTCAGTTACATTTTGCCATGCAGGAGCTCAGTAGATTTAACTGAAGATTTGACTAGTAAACATGCTGGGTTTTGGGTCTGCCTCCACTCTTCTCCACAACAGGCTTTGCCTCAAGGGCCTTCTGCAGACCTCTAACCTGAAACAAGCCTGAACCCGCAGCAGTGGCTACACTAGACAGCTTTTCAGTAGGAAGAGTCCATGACCTAGCCCCAGGTTTCAGTCCAAATTTTAAGAGCAATATCAAAGGCAAAAGCGATAATCTAGGAACTCCATTAATTCAACTGCTGTAAAACAAAGTGTAAACCAGACTACAGCACCAACCGTCTTGAAAAATCTGAGATACACACGCAGCTCTATCGCTGCTCTGCTGTGTAACACGTGCGTGTCTCTAGGAGTACAGGTTTAAAATTCAGAGTCCTTGATTGCTTTCATCTTGATGATCACCCACCCATCATGTATTTTCAGTATCACTCTGTGTACCATACCTTGTTCTTGCTGCTCTCACATGACTGTAAACTGGCCAAGATCTGACTCTCTATGGCTTGTACCCACGCATCTCTTTCTTCGTATGTGGTAGCTTCAAAGTGCCAAGTCTGGCCGGTGAGAGAGACAATGATAAACTCAAAGTTTTCTTCTTGTTCTGAAAAAAACAACATGCAATAGGAAGAAAAGTTTTAGGCTTGAGGCTATCGATAGCTAGGCTCAAACAATCCTCTTTGATGAGCATTTCTGTAGCATAAGAAGCAAACGCAGGTTTGGTCGTTCGAGGTTTGAAGCTGGATATATCCAGCAACCCTGCAGTTGCACAATGCATCAGAAAATGCCTTTTTCTCTTCAAATGTTACTGTTTTGGGTAAACATTCAGTTCTTCTGTGTGTGTGTGTGTGTGTGAGTTTGGTATCAAATCTATACCTCTCTCGAGCACAAAGTGAGTAATAAGCATTATTTAGATTTAAACCTGAGATGCTAAGAGCTACATAATATAAAAATCAAAGTGTGTCACCAAATAACTTAAATGATGAATGGACTATAAAAAGCTGACAATACAGAAAATTCGACTATTTACCTTCTTTCTTCAAGCTGTTTTTTACGTGGACAGATATATTAAAAGCGGGTGTGTACATTTTCTTGTCTAAAGCATAAATACACTGGGCTATAATACAGGATTAAAATCAGTTCAACCTATTCAACATTCACGTTCAACATGGGAGATGAGAAAATGATCTGAGAAGCTAGCAGAAAGGGTCAATGAAATATCCTTAGGGCTACTAGAGTATAAGGACAAGTATTCAGTTCAGAGGACGGCCGCATATGAAAATACCAGCAGAACTGATCTAAATGGACACATACTCTAACTACACATGGGACACCAAAGTCAAATTAAAAAACTCAAGGAAGCCTGAAACAGAGCGAGTGGAATTGGGAAGGGCAGGCATGAAGCATGAAAGGAACAGAATAATAGAGCACAAAGTTCTGGTGAACATCAGCCATAATGGGCTTTAGAAAGAACATTTACATTCGCTTGTCTGCTAATGACTTATTATATATTCAGAGCCACGAAACTCCTGCATTACCTTGTCATCCTTAAGCATGCCAAGATAAGTGACAAATCTAGCGCCAGCTTTAAAGGCAGCACTGCTGCTCAGCGGCACTCATTTTCTCAACCTGTGGGACAACTACTTTTCTTTGATAAAACTCCATGCTAGCAAGGCCAGTGCTTACACTGCTTTAATGATGCCTCAAAAAAAATAGCAGGAGGTACCTTTGCACCTTGAGGTGAGAATAAACACGGAGGTGAAGGTTATTTCCGTGTGCATGAGCTGCACGAAGCAGTGGTTTTACTAAAAAACATAGTGTGTGTGAAAAGGAAGGTAAGAGAAACGATGCAATTGTACAGTTATAACTAATTCTCACTTCAGCAATGCCGTGTTAAAAACAAAGCGGTAGACTCGTTACCCAAAACGCTCTGATTAAAGCATGGAAAAAGCCACATTTGTCCAACAGAGCTTTCAAGAGTTTATGAGGAAGATGTAAGAGGAAGTACTCAACCATAAAGGCTGAGTACAGCCCTGTAGCTGTGTCCGGCAGGACAACACGGTTCTGGTCTTCCGCTTACGTAGGAGTGGTACGGCATACGGTCAGAGGGGAGGGGATAGGCGTGCGCAGAGTTACACGTAGGTTGACGAAAGCAGAGAATGAGGGCAAAGGAAGGGAATGTGAAAAAATGAGTCCCACCTGAAGCAGCCCCCCGCCTTAGAGCCCAATTTAGGAAATTCCATCATTCTTAGGCTTTTCAGTGCCTTCTAAGCGATAACACCTTAAGTCTTAATAAAGGGGGATCTCCAAATGCTGGTCACTACTACTGGTTCAGAAAACCCTTCTATATGAATTACTCAGTGTGGGTGGGGCCGAGACATGCGTATGGTTACGGCAGGGATGCTGCGATATGCAGCAACACAAAGGCCCTTTTCAGTCTCACTCCATTTTCAGCACCTCCTGCCCTTCACCTTCAGCCCTTCCCTTCCTCTCCCGCAGCCTCGCTCCAGGCCGCGTTGTATTTCCCTGCTCCTCCACCATCCACCACACCACGGCTACAGAAGCCAAAGCCTTGGCATAAGCTGCCTACTAGGGAAAACAGACATTTTGCCACCTCAAACTGAAAATTCCTCACACCTTTTCAAGCAGGGAGGAGGCTCTGTAGGGATACAAAGAAGAGCACGAGGGGAGAGGAGACTTCTCCAGCACACATGGCAGGGCTGATAACTCAATGAGCATGTGTGGTATATAAATAATACTTCAACAAGTTTTTATGGTGTATTTTTAGAGTCTCTCTGCACTAATCCTGTATCACTTCATCCCAGCATTTAAGTACTAGGCCACTTCCCAGCATTACAATTCCAGATCTTAAAAGAATACAATGAAGATGCAGCACCATGGAACTCTCCTATTTCCGATTTGCCATTAGTCCTTATCACGAACATGAAGGTAGATTGCCCAAGAAGGGCTTAGGAGAAATAAACCCTGCAATTCAGCCAGCGTGCCGTTTAAAAGTGAGGTTGAGATGCTATCTTTTGTGTTCCAGAAACGCTACACAGAGTTATCCTCCTGCTTACGGGAGAGCTACGGCAGATGACACAAACCTGTCTATTCAGGCGACTGGGGTGCAATTCAGGAAACACCTCCAGCCATTTCCCGTGGCCACTCTTTTTTATGCCAAGTCTCCCTTTCCCAAAGGAGAGGCTCCCATGTTTCATCTCCTGACCTTTTCTGCTGTGACCAGCTGACACCGTGACACAAGCTGTAAAAGACCTTACACAGCCTTTGTGCTCGGGATCGCAAAGTCCATGTAACATGCCGGTCAGTCTGTCCCAGTATGGTTCCGGCGTGGATTATGAGGGCTGCAGCGTGCTTTAAGGCTGGTCTGGAAGGACATTTTCATTGCATCACTAAGTTAGCTGCAAACTTGCCCATCACTGATTAAGAACATACAAGTTTTCATTCTCCGATATCCACTGAAACTTCAGGTGTACTCCCTAAAAAGCTCAGATGAAAAGCAACTGCGTCAGTTGAAGATGTGTTCAATAACACATCTTCTGCTTAAACACACCACATTTTTTTGGGAAAGCACAATTGTGAAAGCCAGCAGCAGTGCCTGCTCCACGTCACCCACTGGGCAATGCCTACAAAAGACGAGTAGGGAATGCGTATGTCCTTACCCACCACATACACAAACAGAAAAATCCAGGCAGCACAATGAAATTGTTCAGTTTCACTCTTCAGTAAAATTATAGGTTGTGCTATTTAAATCCCTGTGAGCCCAATCACAAAATTTTATTAAACGGTTTTCCATGTTTAACAGTTATTCATTGAAAGGTCCACTATAATAGTATTTTAGCACCATCAACCTGTCGAAATCAACCTGCCCAATTACTCCAAACTACATTAATAACACCGGATATTACACTAATTGTGTCCAGTTTCTATGCAGACGAGGTCCCGCGGGGCTAATTTTGCATCCTCAGGGGCAAGCAACTCAGCCATCAACCTGATTTCACTAGGAATCCCTCCTCATTACACAAGTCCAGGCTGTCAAACTTTTTTTTTTTATAAAAAGGTTAATGGGCCAATCAGTCATCAATTATTTCCTGGAAGGCCAGCAGCCAAAGGGTTAAAGTGCGAAGAACCAGCTGCAACTGATTTCCATTTGGAAGTTATTATCAACAGGAGATGTCTCCAATTTTGTTGTTGTTGTTTGTTTTGCCCCTTTTTTTTGAGTAGAAAGGGGCAGCTAGGATGGGAAATGAGCTGAAACTGTAAGGTTATGGTGATATGGAACCTAAAGCATGAGACTTCCATTTTTTTTCCAGAGGATCCGTGAAAGTGGACATGCAAGAAGCCTATTTCAGGGAAAAATCTCCACTACACCATCCTAACCACCACACCATCTCCAAGAAGCTAAACAGTACTACCGTTTATGCTGCACATACTGTTTTCCCCATCATCTTTCCATATTGAAGTTACTGTGTTTAACCCAAATTGACATTTATTTTGCTCTGGTAGAAGACAGACATTGCTACAGCCCACCCGGTTATGGAAAACAAGACACAGGATTGTGTAGAGGCAAAGGACTGTGCAAGGGAAAACAAACATGTAGGCATGGTCTCACTGCATTCCCATACCAATGCCTTTATTTATTGTATGTAACTGAGATCAAATTTAGAGAATTACACCAAAAATAACCACAGGATACAGCTAATCTGTAACGTGTTCCAGGGAACTGAATTAAGCCTACTAAAATGTAGGGACAACACATGTCCAGAAGCAGTTATGCCTCTTGGTATCCCCTAAGAGCCGTTCTAAATGGTGTGTGTCTGTCAGTTCGGTCACAACTGTCGTTCCCCTCATCTCTTAGTGGTAAGAATTGCCTACATCGCCACCGACGCCTTGCACCAGTGCTGGGGAAACACAAGCCCAGCTTCGAGTCAGCAGAAGACAAAGGTCCCTTTCTGCCAGGTCCTCTACAGCCAGAAAGTACACTCAGGTTTGCTTTGTAATAAGTAATACTTCTATTTTTTCATGGGTATAAAACAAAGACTTGACAGACTTACAGCATTTCTCATAGGCATACATGAATATTTTGCCAGAATTGGAAATAAAAACGGATCTTCTGGCATCCAAACCAACCAGCCTCTTTCACTAGGTGCCAGATCGTGCATTTGCAACTTTGGCCAACGTTGCTGTTATCGGAGGATCCTGGTGCTGCTGGCAATCAAGAGTAACTCACCGTGTGTGTCTGGTAGATGATGCCACTCACACAGAAAACACTTCCCAGAAACAAGAAGTCACGTGCAGAACCAAAACATTCTCCATGTCATGTTTCAAACACCCATGAAGCACCTTCAAGAGGTTACAGCTCAAAACCCAGTCAAGCCTGCCTCAAGTAACACTGAGACCTATTTAAACTCCCTTTTCATCACACCCTCCTCCCCTACTCAAAAACCGCTTCTGCTCAAGCACCCTTCCTTGAAAATAACCCTTCATCTCATCGAAAGGACGAGAATGAGCAAACTGCTGAGGTGCCCTGGCAATCAACATTAGCTGTTTACAATATACAATTTGTTTACAACAAAGGCATGCGTTATTTACGTGCTATGTAATGTTAACTATCGTTACCTTTTGCCACTTGGTGTAAATTATCCCTGTAACTTGGAAGATAAGTATGTTTATTAGCAGCCTCAATTAAGGAAATATTTGTGCCATGTCCCACTGGGCATGACTATGCTAATACTTCTCTCCCCTTTCCAAACCCAGTGTCTAAATCTAATTAGTTTTGAAAATCAACCCTATCAGGACAATACAGCTCTGCTATCAGTTGCCCACAGCTCTTGATAAAGGTTGTGTTCCACTGGAAGAATTTTTCAGTGGTACGGTTTTACATCGCTACCCGTGAGTGACAAACTGGGGTGACGAAAGGCTGGTTCCTAGCTCAAGGGACTAAGCCACCCCCACACCACACGTACTCGTTGTTTTATTTGGATGCCAAGACAACATGGTTTGAAGAAATCCATGAAGTCATTTTTCAATTCAGCTTGTGCAGTACGTAAGCCAGGACTTGCATTACGCGTTTCCTAACACATTTCAAGCCTGCATTCGCATTTCTGCACAGGCACAGCACCACGGCAGCAACGGCATCACTAACTTTTAATCAAAAGCTAGTTTGGGAGTTAATGCATATGCAGGAGAAAAGTTTTCCACGAGAGCCTGGCAACACCGATGTAGCACTGTTTAACACATCACGTATGTAACCACGAAGAGTGAACAAACGAGGACTTAATATCTGCACACGTGTTAAACCATAGCACGCAGAGCACAGAAATCTTTAGTTTCATAAAGATACTCCTTTCTGCTCTGCTGCAAAATCTGTTGTTATGGGAAAAATAATTCTGTATTTTAATTATACTGAGATGATGGTGGGTACAGGCAACTCCAGCTTCTCTTAAAACCAGAGCGGGGCCTGTTTTAAGTATAAATGATACCACACACTTTCCCCTTAAAGAATCGAAGGATTGCTTAAAGCCTGGCCACTGCAGTAAGGAACAGGGAGGACTTTTTCATTGTCAGTGGCTCCCTACAGGAAAAAACCACTCTGAAAACTACAGAGTTTTAGGCAAACTCTAAAATTAAAGAAAGTAAAATTTCTTGCAATCATACAAAACCCATGAAGGAACAGCGACGGACACAGCTGTACCACGCGCTCCGCTCCTCTCTGCCCTTCGGCTGCAGTCGTCCTCACTCCTCAGTGACCAGAACAGACCCATCAGGAACGCAGTATTTTTGCTTTCAAGTAGCCAAGAGAGGAGCCAGGCTCGGGGAGGACGCTCAGCTTTGCACGGTGCGCAGAAGGTGACCCAGCACCAGAGACCCACGGCGCTGCGGACCATCCACATACCTGCTTCTGCCAAGCACCTGCAAAACAACTGCAGCACCGCAGCTGAGGATTCTCCATCTTAGTTGGAGATTTTGCTACCTGGAAGCACACAGAATGCCTAAATGACAGGACTGGCATTAAAAATTATCGGGGAGGCTGCTTTCTGGATCAAGCTTTCAAAAATGGGTCTGTAGACGATGGGAATATTTTTGTCTGTATAAAGGTGTAAGTGCAATTAAGCAAGCATGTGTTAAGGACCAAAGCAGATTTGTTATTCTGGACTGTCATTTCCTATCACCGTTCTCTTTTTTGAAGGCATAATTATCTAAACATGTGGCTTTTAATACTTACAATGCTCATTAACTCGACATTTGCATGTCTCACTACTCTAGCTTTCACACAAAGGCTTAAGGTACCAGCTCAAAGATGCAAAGCTACGGAGGACACTGAACATCTAGTTTTCAGTGGGGATAATGCTTCCAAAAAAAAGATACATTTGCCTAATTCAAGAATTTTGTTTTGATGATGCATCTCAAAGCTCTTTGGACCATGGCCATCAGGAATGTTCTCCCATACATTTATCCAAGGCGCCTTTGATACTTAGTTTGGTCACTAAGACAAAAGATTCCCCAAACTAAGGTCCAAAAAACGAAATCTTTATCCGTAAAACACAATGGGATTCATAGAATCACAGAATGGTTTGGGTCGGAAGGGACCTTAAAGCCCATCCAGTTCCAACCCCCCTGCCATGGACAGGGACACCCTCCACTAGACCAGGTTGCTCCAAGCCTCATCCAGCCTGGCCTTGGACACCTCCAGGCATGGGGCATTCTTGATACTTGTTCTCCTGTTGCAATTTAATAACAGGTAGATGTAAAATCACAAGGTTCTCAAGCAGTAAACCTGTAACAACAAACATGCCTGCACACTGATATGAAGAAAAATCTGGCTAGGAGGTGAAAAAAAGTAAATATGTACAAAATAACAAAGCATTAAAAAGCATCTAGTTATTTTCCTATTAAACTGAAAATAAAAAAACCCGCCCAAACTTAATGTCCAACAACCATTTTCTCTCATCTCAAAATTCATACCTCACACTTGAAAAGATAACAAAGGGATCAAACCAGACAGTTTTGCACCTATTGCTCTGAAAGGTAATAATTTTACATTTACACTAAGAAATAAAATTATAATTTAAAAAAGCTTCCTTAACAAGCTGCAGTGGAATCACACTTTTGTTTCCCACGTACACTGTGTTTGGCAGCGAGAGCAAGGCATCCGACAGCAGTACCGCCGTAATTGTGCAAAAAAAGGACGGTGATATAAATCACCAAAGGTTAATGATCAGGATGTGAACAGAGGGACTTGTTTACAGAAATAGCATGCAATTTAAAATTTACAAGAGATTTAATGCCACCGCTTGGCAATCACTAAAATCAACAGCCCAGAAAACAGTGACATTAAGAAAAATATTACAGTTATAATCATTCCAAAATAAGTCAATTAGTGTTAGGGCATGCGCTTGCGATTACTTGACCCATTTGGTTTGCACTTAAGTGAAGGAAAAAAAAATCCCCCTCCCTTATACCGAGATTACTGAGTTGTGACCTATTTTGCATTCCCTATTTCTTACACCATCCCTCTTACATGCTGTAGGAGATGGTGGCGGAGGATTTTTTCCCCCCCCATCTCCTTGCCTGGCTTCCAAGTAATTCTGACCTTTGACATTTGTAATAATAAATAAAAAAAAAAAAAAGAAGGAACTTTATAATTGTGTTGTTCAAATGAAGGTGGAGGGTGGGGGAGAAAAAATAAAATTCAATGTGCTATTATACAAAAGCCGTGACGGCTGTCTTCGGTGGAAAAAAAGCAATGTAAGTCAATTTGTGAACTTTGGCACCTGTGACCTTTAGAAATACAACAATATACAGAATTTACAAGCAAGAGTAGCACATGCAAATGACCCGGCACTGTCTCGCCTTTGGATTAGAGCTGCAAAGAGCATTATGGAGAAGGCTTGCACAAAACAAATTAAGACTGTTACTTAAATGTCACGGCACACTATTGTATTCGGCTACAGATCATTACACCTGATACTAACACTTTTAAAAACTGTAATAACTTGGGAAATATTACATTGAGTGCCCACATGTAGAAAGGGAAAATGTATATATATAAATAAAAAAAAAAAAAGAAGAAAATGGGTTCCTGAAGTAATTTAAACATCACCAGTCCACGACTAGAGGGAAAGGTCAAAATTTAAGTAAGCTGAAAGGAACATGAATGGCAAAATAAAATGTACAAACAAAAAGATGAAAAGACCGACCGGAATGACTCTGCAAACACGAGATGAAAGCACGCATGCTTTGGGCAAATTTGACTTCCGTGCCCGCACTGGGTAGGGGAGAGACGCAAGGAGGACGATTTTTGGAAAAGCAGGTTAAAAAAAGGGGTAAGAGAGGAGGTGCTCATCTAAAACGGGTGGGTTTGTTACCTTCGGTGTTGGTGCTGCTGCTGCTGTATATATTTCGCAGGCTACCAACACGGTTTAGTTTCCACGCTTTGCGTTTGGCTGCATCCAGAGAGCAGAAGGGGAAGAGAAAAAAAAGAGAATAGAATAAAAATAAAGAAAAAAAGAGGGAAAAAATAAATGGAAAAGGGGAGAAAAGAAACATCAAAATAGCATGTGAAGTAAAATACAAGCACAAGCCTGTTAACATGTGAAGAGCTACACACAGAAAATGCACACAGGACTATCCAGCCTCTCCAATCCACGGACGATACGGAGAGCCTCTTACTGAGAGTGATTTGACAAGATTAAATGGATCTGCTATTGGAACAGACGAAAGCAGAGCAGCAGAAGTAAGGAAGTATTTGTACAGAGGGTACACGAGTGGACAAAACAGCTACTGCAAAATGCAATTTAATTAATAACAAAACACAGCCAGACAGGAGCTCCTTTTCCTTCAAAAGCCCTTATTGATCACTTGGTAGCTTGCCTTTAAAACATCTTTTCACACCATCACCTTTAAAAGCCGGGCTGATGATGTAAAGCCCTCATACCAACAACACATGCTATCTGTAGCACCGAGCTTAGAGGCAAGACTTAATTCTTTGTAAGACTGTCAAGTAGCCGTTGATGCAAATGATGTTTGTGGTCCTCTCCTCCAACCCCAGGCAAATCACTGCGAAATCAAAGTGTTTATTTGGAAAGTAAAAAGATGTGTATTCTTTATGGAAGAGGCAACACCCTCGTTTTTATTAGAATTGCACCAAACTTTGAGGGTCTCCGAGTTCCTGGCTGCTGGTTTACAATTAGCAGAAAATACTGCTGAAAAGGGCTCCATTCCCAGGCTCATTAAGAGAGTGCACATTTTCACCGTCTTTAAAATCGACATGTTTTGCCTCAAGAGTGAATTCACAGCGTGAGAAGTACCTTCAATCAGAAATACGTTCAGCCTGAGTTTCACCAGACAGGAATTGTCTGAGTATCCGAGTACGCCATGACTAAGAGCGAGTGGAATAAGAGAGACGTCCCCTCTTCTTCACCCACGCATGTCTCCACAGCTGAGTAGGGAACCACGTCTCTCCTACAAGTGGTGTCTCCACGGGCTTTCCAGCCACCGCCCCAGCTTACTTAGGCAACAAGTGATGCAGCACTGCCTGGCGTGCAACTCTTTTGCAAAATCTGTTTCAGAGCATAAAGGAAGAGCTCACTGGGGTCAGTGACAAGTGGAAGAGCATCCAGACCTCCTCCTAAGCCGCCTTTCCCAGCATTTTTTTCCTGCCCGCAGACAGCAGAGAGCCTCTAATTCAGGTGTGAGATTTGTAAAAAAGACAGCACCAGTTATATTAATTATGATTAATTCCGAAGATCTGTTTGAAAACTGAACAGTCTTCCATTCCCATTCAGCTCAGAGCCCGTGAGAAAGAAACTCGTAAAGTAAACCTGGAGTAAGACCCTTCTCCCTCTCACCACAGATGCTCCTCACCCTTTAGGATGACATGAACGTCGCACAACATAGCGAGTACTGTGACACAACCCTTTAAAAATTTTCTTTCTGTATTTATGAGAGAACTTTGTAATGCCCCATGAAACTCAGACCCAACAGCTGCTTCCACGGAAAAGGAACAGTGATATCAAGTCACTCCAATCTTTAAGACAAAGCTTGATTTTCAGCTAGAGGGCTAAGGCTGGAAGAGAAATGCCTAAACACCCTGGAATGTTAAGCTACATACTGGTCTAATACAGCCAGCTGTGGGCTTTAACGCTATATACTCCAAGGGAGGACTGGATGTCAGAGTGACATCCTTCAGAATGCATCTTGCTGAAATTAAAATAGGTAGTGTTATCTGAAAGGCTAAGTTAGAGCTATCTAAAAATTAAAGTTCATCAATTCTAAAAATATCTTAATTGCATGCATCCTTCAGTATGAAAAATCTTCAGTTTTAAGACCTGTTTAACAAGTCCCAGCAGGTACCAGCACCTAGAGAGGCACAATTTCCCAGCAGGAAACTTGTTTTTCCTGAAAAAAATTTACATATAAATAGGCAAAATTGAGGTTTGGCACCCCTCAGAAAAGGAAGACGGTCTCCAGTACACAAAGACCCTTTCCCAGTCCCTTTTCATTTTTCACACTTTAATGGCACGTTAGAGTATGAGCAGGAAGTGAACTCGCAGCCTGGTTTTCTATTAACCTATTGATGAAATAATCCATTTTAATGTGTTAAGTGTCATGCCTTTTTCTTCTCTTTAAACAAATGGACTTATTTTGTAGTGATGCTGAGGTCCTGATACCACCGAGTATGTCCTTTCGCATCGATTAGGCTCCAGCCTGCTTCTTCGTGTTGCTCTGCTGTCTTTGAGGATTCAACAATATTATCATCAGCAGGGTTTGGACACTGCCTAGCGGGGTGATTGATGCGCGTGCGAACACCAGGGCCCAGTTTAGCCATCCTACCCTGCCTGCCTTCAAAATTACATACTGTCTACACATTTTCGTTACCTACCAACAAGGCCTTAATGGGCACTGGAAGTCATTATTTACTTGGTTTGTCTCTGACTTACATCCCAGGATATTCAGTCTGTCTGGCCTGGCTTCACTTGCTGGTTCCAAAGTTAATTCAACAAAAGCCCTTGTTGCCAACTCTGGGTATCTGTATCTATAGCGTATATATACACTCAAACAAACAAACAAACAAACCCCAACTGGTTTCCAATAAAAAGCTGTAAGAAATACTTCATTATTTAACAGCAGCAAAGCCCCCTAATTAGAAAGATCTTGAAGGTAGATTGAAGTATTTTCTGGAAGGCTGTTTTCTTCAAAAAAGACACTAAGAAACACCTCTCACTAGAGATACTAAAAAAACCCAGGCAAACACCTCTCTGAAATGTCAAATATCAGGAGCGAAGTTAACTATTTCCCAGAAGACACTGGGTATTTAATTTAGCTTGTACTGAACTGGCAACTAGTATTGTGCCTAGTGTGTTGTGCTACCACAATCTGAATGGCTAATGTATTTTAATAATGTTTCAAGAAAATCTTTTATTAACTTTGACACTTGGCCTGATCTCTGGCTTCACTGACAGCAGAAAAACAACACCTCGCAGCAATCAAAGCAATCCCCCCATCTCGACCAGTGTTTAGACACCGAGTAGCAGCACACTTGCTGCTCTTACCCAAGCTCATTAACTCCAGAAATTTAGATTGCCGAGATTAAACTCTTGTCTTTGCTGGGCAAATTAATTTGTGCATCCCAACACTCAACCTGGACCAGCACAAGAAGTCATTATCTGTCACCCAACAGCAGAGAGTCCAGCGTTTAATAACGCTGCAAAACAACATTGGGATCATAGCAACCTTCAACTCGGCGCAAGCCATAGCCCGGCCATCCTTCCCAGTAGTGGCCACTTGAAGAAATCCCACAGCGTCCAACCATGAAAGCTTTGACTCTCAGGAGATGCTTTTTTTTTTTTTTTTTTAAAGATGAAGGGTTAAAATGATTTCTTGAGTTCCTGCAAGGAAGCTGCTTTCAGCTGCATCATCTCTGATGGGATGTGTGGTGCATACTTACTGGGGTGTCTTCTTCAGATGTACCAGTTAAGGATCTGGAATCTACCAGACTGCTTTGTAAGGAAGAACGATGTGCTTCCATGTAACTGTGTCAAGTGTTACAACAGGCCTCCTGTATATTAATTTTTTTATAGCAGGAGCTACTCCTCAGGAAGAACAGAGGTCAGCAATTGTTCAGTCGTAACAGAAAAGTACTTAGCAGCTACCTGAAAATCTCCATATGCTGTAAAGAACCACACACTATCTAACCAGACACAGCAGCTCAGCCCTGGAAAGTCATGCACTAAGCTGGGGAGTGAATTTCCCCTTCTCAGTAATGTAGAAATTAGAAAATCGTTCCCTTCTTCCATCAAAACATCACCTGCAGCGCCTCGCAATGCTGCTACACGTTTGCAAACGCGGAATTCCTGGGATTGTATATGCCCGACAAACAAGCAGTTGCCTGCTAGTTTAATCAAACTGCCTGGGTTTTTTTGTTCGGTTCTGAATTTTATTTTTGTGTCATCCTAAATTTCATCGTCATTTTTAGTGGCAAACGAATGACGTGAGCAATTGCAAACGTTTGCTGCGATAAAACGCTGCAGTTCCTGCATCCAGCAGGGAGGACTGGACGAGCCTGCTGCCGTCCCCATCAAAGGGATTATCACAGACATATAACCACAGTCTCCCCAGAAGCCCTCCCGTCCCCCTCCTTCACCCCTCCTGCTTTACACATCCAAGATGCTCTTGCAACTTTGTTGATTTTAATCCCAGCTTTGTGTTTGAGGGATATTTAAAACGTGGTAGCTCAGACTTCTGGAAAGCAGCCTTGCTACCTCTCCCTCTAAACATTAAAAACAAGTCCAGCTTAGTCCAATAGTGTAAGATGAAACACTTGCTGTTGTTCATTCAGGCCTCACCTACGACTACCTATAAGCAAAAAAGCAAGCATAAAGATTTCTCAGTGTTGTCCATGAGCTGCATTTTGCCTCAAAGGTTCACAAAAGCCCTAGCCAGGCCAGACGTGTCGTGATGTCAGGAGCTGAGCCTGGCCTTCAGCACCCACAGACTCTGTACTGAACTATGGACCCAAGACACAAAATATTCCAGGCTAAACACTTGTCCGAGCTGCTTCGAAAAGTGTCTTTTTGCATAATTTCTACAAGAAAATGCAGTTTCTCTGGTCGCACTCACCTTGCCTACAGCTGGGAAGCAGACACGGCCCTGCAAAGCAGCAGGCTGCAACACGTACAGCTACTTGCCGCTTCATGAAGGCTGATATGTTGTATTTTTCGATGGACATGCTCTCTGGAAAACAGGCCTCTCATATTGGCGATCCCTTCTTCCAGAGGCGCTTGCGTTACCCATGACGACTGTCAAGTTTTCTTCAGCATTTACCGTACATCACACTGTCCAGAAGCCAGTTCAAACTGTCTGCACACAACCCTTGTTCTAGTCCCAAAACCACCGAGCTGACTCCCCACGTCCTGCTATCTCCAGGAAGCAGCAGGGCATGCTCCTCACAAATAACCCTCTCCCAGTGTAACTCGACCTAAAGAGTCTTGAAAAGGGACAGGTTGCGTTTCTAGGAGCCATAAATCCCCTTTTTGCTCACGCGCTCTGCTGCATGTGCCAGTGGTGCCAGACAAACACCCTGACACAGAAGGGTGCGGAGATGCACCCGCCTCAGATGATACAGGCACTGGGAAACAGCCTGTAGAGAGGGTGATTTCAAAGACTATTGGGCAAAAGTCAGTAATTACAGACAAGGAGGCAGCGAGTGCTGCAGCTCACCAAGCAATGTCCTGGGCAACTGCCGACCTAAACACTGCTCATGGGCTGATCTTGAGTGAAGATTCATCTGTGTTCAGTTTGGGCCCCTCACTGCAGGAAAGACACTGAGGGCCTGGAGCCTGCCTGGAGAAGGGAACGGAGCTGGGGAAGGGTCTGGAGCACAAGTCCTGTCAGGAGCAGCTGAGGGAGCTGGGGGTGTTCAGCCTGGAGAAGAGGAGGCTCAGGGGAG
>NW_010244518.1:6765-13505 GCF_000690775.1 Eurypyga helias | reverse complement strand
CAGGGGATACCTGATCGCTCCTTCCAGCTCCCGGAAAGGAGGGTGCAGAGAGGTGGGGGCTGGTCTCTTCTCCCCACTGACAAGACAAGAGGAAACAGCCTCAAGTTGCACCAGGGCATGTTTAGATTGGCTATTAGGGAAAACTTCTTCCTGGAAAGGGCTGTCAAGCATTGGAAGGGGCTGCCCAGGGAGGTGGTGGAGTCACCATCCCTGGAGGGATTTACGAGACGTTTGGAAGAGGTGCTCAGGGACATGGTTTAGTGGTGGGCTTGGCATTGCTGGGTTAACGGGTGGACTTGATGATCTCAAAGGTTTTTTCCAACCTAAAGGAATCTGTGGTTCTATGATTCTGGATGTGGCTTTGAGCAACCCGGTCTAGTGGAAGGTGTCCCTGCCCATGGCAGGGGGGTTGGAACTAGATGATCTTTAAGGTCCCTTCCAACCCAAACCATTCTATGATTCTATGATTCAATAAACTCATCCTACCAGGAAAAAAGCTTTGACCTCCTCTGGAGTTAAGGTAAACAAGGCTCCTACCATTTTTTTTTGCTCCGAACAAACTTCTACTGCTTTTTTGTTTTAAAAATATATTACTCCCACCAATTTGTCCGTTTCACCAACCGTGTGAGAACCATACAGCTTTGAGATCTACATCTTGGACCTTTAAGAACCCATATGAATCCGGAAGGGTCAGAAGTGTTTACTACTGTGGCTTTCCTATGAGAAGCACTAACAAAGTACTTAAACCAAACACGATTTAGAGCATTTCTGATCTGACGTGAAGAAATGCTACCATCGGCGCGCTGCAAACAGAGAGAGGCTCTCTGGCTGTAAAGCACAGGAGTCGTGAAGGTCCTTGCCATGACTCTCTAGGTACTGACTGGACTCACCGTGCTTGACCAGAGACAACCCCACTCTGTCCTTTCAGTTTCCTAGGTCCTCATCTGCAATTTTTCAGTTTGCAAGGCAGTGACTGCAATGCACACACTCTGAAGTGGAAGCTATACAGGATATTTAATGGCTGGGCAAATCTTCACACATCCAAACACCAAAAGAGAGCACTAAAAACTGAATCCACATAGAAGAGACTTAAATCTAGTGGGAGATGATTACATGTTAGGTCCCTGTCCATTACAGTACGATAAAATGGTGACAACAGCTTGCCATTTCAGCTGAAGCTCTGGGAGGACATCCAGCTCTATCTGGCGACACAGGCAAGCCTCCGTTCGCTGATGCTTTTCAGTACTCCACTGTCTGAGCTAAACTATACTCATTTAACATATGTACTGCATGGAAAATAAGCTTGCTTCTATGTTTGAAATGTGTATATCAAAGTGAGAGTAGGTATGTCAGTATACAAAAAAGAGAACTAGGTGTCGGTATAGCCTTTCGCTAAGATACGGAGTAACTGGGAATCAATTAAACTTAATGACTCCCAATTACCACTTATCTTTGTATTTGTTCAGGCAATAACTTTACATCTGTGACCAACCCCTTGCAGACAGTTTCAGTGTTTGCTTTCTTCAATAGCGATGCTATTTATTCTGTGTTAATGAATCTACTTTCCCCGTCTAGTTTAGGTACTGCAGTAAGTACGTTTACCACCACGACGATCACACAGCATTATTCCTAACAGCAGCAGAAACACTTAACCATGTGTATGTCTGAGGATACATCTGCTTCATACCTGTGAAGTTCTCTAAAGATGCTTAAGATACTGTACTCGCCAAAACACCAGATTAACCCCCTTCAGCTCGCTCAAATTCAGCTCTTTACACACTTCGATAAGCAGAAATATGCTCTTACTCCTAGGAGAGTCTTAATACCTACAGCCTCACCCTAAAAATCTTCCTCCACTGCTGTACTGAGAAACCACAGACGTGTTAATGTCACCTCTGCTCTCCGTGTGACAGAGTTCTTTGTTGATTAGATAAATAGACCTCAGATAGCTGATTAAAAAATGATGTAGCCGTTAGGTTGTGTGTCCAAGCCGTGTCAGCCATGTTGGATGTTAAAGTGTGCATGAATTACATCCCTGGAGTGTGCTGAACAGTGCTGATTAAATGAGGCACGCCACAGCCCTCAGCATCAATTATCAGAAATAATAGGATCTTTTCACCTACGCTGGAGGAAGGGGGCTGGGGATGGAGTCGGCGTGCCGCTCGTTCCGCAGAACATCTCATCATCATCGGCACAAAATAAATAACACTGTCCATTCACCTCAGAACGCTTGTTTATTTATTCTTATTGTGCAACAATTAAAGACTGAGAAGATATATGAGGAAAAAACCTTCTCCCATAGCGTAGGCCAGGGGAACATCTTTTATTTTATAACTGTACAACATCTATCTAGAAAAACAGGGGTGGAGAAGATTTGGATCAGAGGCAAACCTGAGCATCGGAGGCGTATTTAAGGATAAACCCCAGGACCATCTAGTTGCCACCCCACTGGGGAAAGGGTTCAGCCCTTCAGCCCTCCTGCTCTCGTTCCACTCACTCTGCACCGCGCCTGGTTTCATCAGGGGCTGTAAAGTGGCAGATTGGGGATTTTTTTTTCTCATTGTCCAGCAGAACAGCGATTTGCTCAACAAGACCACGCTTTTTTGTACAAGGCTTGACATTATTTCAGTAAGATTCAACCCTGAACATCCTTACACCATGTAAACTTGTTTCTGTGACTGCAAAGGGGCTTGACACTGTCTGTTTTACACTACCTAGAAGCAGCAGTGACAAAAACACACCAAAAAGAGTCAAAAAAGAGACCAGGTAGATATACTATATGACATTTAGAAAGTAAAATAATCTGGATGCATGAGATTTCTAGCTATGACCACTACTAAATTTTAAAATATAAAAATCACCACAAAGTGCAAGGATTTCACATGTAAGTACACTACTTTTCTGTAACTCCTAACAAATGCGTACAGCATACCTATTGAACCAGATTTCCAAAGTAAACCACCTTCAAACATTTGAATATGACGCTAAAGTTTCTCAATGTTGCTGTTTAGTGTATTGGAGTTAAGTGGACATATATGCCAACAAACCAAGAAAATGGAGTGGAAATACAAAAGATTTAACTGCTGCCAGTTATTCCATCAACATTTGATAGTGACAGCCCTTAAATACATCCTTTTTGGACACCAGAATACTCAGAAAAACAAGCTGCTGGACATCAAAGGGAATTACACGAACTGCTGAGTTACAAAAGCTGCCCAGCCCTAACACAAGTGAAACTGTGTGTCCGATTAAAAAAACACCAAAAAACACCCCTCCCCTCCAAAACTGAACTCCTTTCCAGTACTCTACTTTAAACCCACAAAACACTCTAAAATTAATACTTCAGATCACATTAATAGTTAATTACGTTTGGCTTAGATTCAACTGTGAACATTTCAAATGAAGGAAAAAATTGAAAACACATTCATACTTCTAAGTCATGACAAGGCAAGGAGTTACTTCAATTAAACATTTCTAAAATATGTTTTTAATTTTTTTTCCCCGTCAGATCGTTCCATCGAAACTTCTGCAGAAGGTAAAGGACCCACTAAACTATTTCAATGCATTTCCAATACACTATAAACATACAAGATTCAAATCGACAAAAGTAAATGTTAATTGGAAACATTTTTCTCAGTTTTTCATTATCTGAAGCAGAAAATTATGGGTCTTTTATACACACACACAAAAATCCTTTTCAACCACCTAGAAAAATTGTCTTTTAATAAAAGCTTTAAATTATACTATCATATTTCAAAGGCAACGAACAGTTAAAGCAGCTAATCAAAGGTATAATTATTTAATGACTACTACTCATGCTATCTAACAGGGCCATAATTGCTTAGCTGTGATCACCAGACCACCGGTTTCAATACTGGAAAACAAGTACTTTGCTTGTAGCATTTGATCGACCAATCTCTGAGGTTAGTTTCTGCAATTGGGTTGACTTCACAAGGCTGGCTGACTTATTACGGAATTAGAGAACCAGTTTGTCACCCTGCCTCCACATATCTACTGAAAAAAAAAACAAACCCAAAACTGCAGAGGAAAACAAAATATTTCCCCGACAAAATGCGATTTGTCAAAATCATCATTGATTTTTTCCACTTTCAATGTAGTATCAGTTTTCTGTAGACCCCAGCTGGCCCCGCGCTGGTAATTCAAGTGTAAAAATAACCCCAAATGTGCCTTTTGAAAGTTGTATTTTTGCCTTAATGGCATTTTAATATTTATTGTCCATATTAACCTACTGCAGATAGGTGGAACAGTGTGTAAGCAGACCTTCTGACTGTTCCACTGTTTATATCATGTCTTTTGCAACTGGAAATAGGAGAAAAATAAGCTAACCGCATCATGTATTAATTACTAGAGGTATTCAGAAGCGAAGCAAGGGCACAGTGCACGCTGGCTTTTTTTGGTTTAGTAACAAAGCACTCATGGACAAGCTGCTTGTGTCATTATCTCTTAGCATCAAATGCTAAATACGAACTACTGCTATCATACTTCTGTTGTGGTACTATTTTTTTTACTGCACAATTAGTTTGGATACAAGATATTGGGCCCTCTGGAATTTCAGAGAGATTTGAATTCCTATCCAATTATCTAGTCAACATCTTGATTCCAAGATCACTCTCAGGCTTGTAATTAGTATCATTGGAGCTCAGGTGACACCACCACTTGGGATGCCACTTTCAAAAGCAGACATGGCGAGGAAACCACCCTTCTCCACGCTGCACCTCGCGGCCAATTAAGACTCCAGGGTGAAAGGGGCTGTCGACGGAGACTTGTTCACACCGCTACACCTGGCCGGAGTTACATTTGAGACAACAAACCTTGTTTGACGTGACATCAAAACCGCTCGGGTTTTGAGATCCTTACTGGCAAGGTGACTATTATAGAATGTAAAATGCGCCATCACTGAAAAGAACCCAAAGAGTTTCAAAGGACAGCAGGAAAAAGTATCCCATGGGATGGCTGAAGAGGAAACGGAGTCTGGGGAAGCATCCGGGACACAAAGGAGAGGAGGATTAGAGGAGCTAGAGTGAGACTATGGGGGACGCATGTTATCTGCCACCAGCCTACCTTCTTTCTGCTGTTTAGACACAGTATTGACTCAGTGAAAAGAGACGACGCTTCCTTGCTTACCCCACAGAGAGCCACTACTTTTATGGCACAATGGATTTATTCTTGTTTCGCACCATCAGTTTCATCTATGGATAGGGAGATGACAATCTTGCCCGTTATAGGCTGATAAACAGGGAGCATTTAAATCCATTAACCAAAGACGCATTGTTCTACACACCCTTCTCCCTCTGAACAAAAAGCAGCCGCGTTTTGTTGACAGTGCGAGCAATTACTGTCAGGAAAACAGTTACAAAACAACAGCAAGAGCTGCTTCTGCTCAAAGGAGTTATATTCTCACCGCTCACTTTTAAAAGATATACTCAGTGCAGGCATCTTGAAATTTCCCGAGTATTTGGCCACTGCTTTTCCACAAAATTTCTTTTCCAATGTGTATTAGGTGTTAAGAATGGGAATACCGCAAACGAAAACTAAAATACACCACAATAAAGTAGTATCATTGGGCTGAATTAAAGCCAAAAGGGCCTGCTTGTTTTGTCATGTGGTAAAAAAACATAACGTTTTCGAAGATAAAAAATATTTATGCATGAAGCAGGAGAGGAAGGTGATCAATGTGTTTCACAGCAACTTCGGTCAAAGTCCCGTGCAAGAAACAAGGCAAAGCTCAGCCAACATGCAGGCAGCAGGGGACATCAGTATCTACCTAATTCTTAGAGTTTTCATTTCCTTGAGATATTTTGTAGTTGCAGATGATGAAGAGTTAGATTTTTCCAATGACCTGGGTATACGGTTCATCTTGGATTTATTTTGTTTAGCATTTCATAAAGCGATAAGGGAGAATTCCTACTACTGTCATTGTTATCAAAGAAGGCATATAAGGTGTCTACAGAAGTCTTCTAAGTCTGTTCGTTCCAGCTTTTACTTATTCCATAGCTTAAAACAATTATAAAATTGAACAGAAATCAGAATTTCCATTCCTGCCACCTCCCATTTGCCTCACGTATTTAATCCATACCATCCACACTACTGCAAAAGTTAAGCTCACACTCTGCAAATAAGCACTTGAATAAAAAGCACAGCTGCATAAGATTTCACGAGTAGTTTCCTCTTCTGCAAAAGCAACTGTTGTCCATACCAGCTCCTCAGGATGACTAGAGAGCAGAACTGCAAAGCACAGGCATGGTAACCTCACTAGAGGCTCCAAACCTCGCTCAGCAACACACACCAGGACAAGTGTAAAAGGACACTTCGTGCTACACCATTTTAGAAAAGGCTATCCATAAGGTATCTCAAAAATGTGCTGATTCGAAGTGTTTCCATCCTTCACAAAAATCCACCCCATGATCCAGGCTCATTAGCAGTTTGCCCTCCAGCAGGGGAAGCAGGGACCAGCACGTCTGAGGAGCGCGCACGCACAAACCTCTTTTGTTTGTTCTTGGGGAATCACGTCCGTATGTGAGCAGACACAGCACGACTTTCCACTGGAGCTATATATAACGCGAATTCTTCGTTAATTTTCATCACTTGTAAAAATAAGCGTGAGCCAATCTGCCAGCGTTAGGTGTTTCATAGTTTAGCATGTTACTCTGCTTGTGGTGCAACTTTCCATATTAGTATAGGGATTCCTCACTGGAGAAGTTTGAGTTGGAGAGATTTAT
>NW_010244518.1:0-6734 GCF_000690775.1 Eurypyga helias | reverse complement strand
GTTGAGGTCTTTCCCTACAAACTACAAAGCCACCTCTAATGACTCTTTCTCTATAAACCTGAACGCTCGTGCTCAAACAGGAAGGTCACCATCTCCCCTTGTGCCTACATCAGCCAGCACTGCCACAGAAGACGGCTTTCAGTTCCCTCCCTCGGCTTGTGTGTTATTAGAAAACACCAACCCGCAGATGCTGGGTCCTACACTGCAAGGAGAACAACCCGAGGCACAGCAGGTTCGTTGGGGATACAAATTAAGTAGTTCCTATCTAGCAGGACACCCACAGCACCTGCACATGAGTGTGCTAGCAGTGACACTGTTATTTTGCAGTTGAGGACACCCCAAAGCCTGCCAAATTAAGCAGTTAGCTCAAAGCAGGCAATGGGACAAATAAACACGGACCTTTCATGTGTAGTTTACAGATTAGCCAACTTAACTTCCCAAATTCTCTGCTCAGTGGTTACTGTGATGACCCGACAATGCAGCCTGAAGGTCTCAGTCTCTTTGGGCAGGTAGTCTTAACCCAGGTCCCTTCTTAGGGAGAAAGTAAGCATTAAGACTCTCCCATTTTAAACTCATGGTGGGAATAGAAAAACTCTTTCCAATGGCAGATTCAACATCTTCTCTTCTCCATACACTACACCTGGATTTTAAAGGGCTTCACGTGCAGGAAGCTCCTGTTACCAGTGTTTGTACTGGATGGGGCTCCTCAGATTCACTAAAAGTTGCTCATTTGAACCTCACCAGTGAAAAACGTAAAAATCATAATTTGAAGACATTCTTGGTGTGCTATTACTCAACATCTGCCCAGGTACCATTCTGAGCAAATCCAACAAGATCAGGGTTAACTTCTGTGGCTGCTCTTACATGAAGCTTATCATACCTGTAACCTGACTTTTTTCAAAAGCTGCCGTTGCAGAAAATCCCCAGGGAGATGCTGTGATTCGCTTCAGAATGACCAAGTTGGAAAAAGAAGGAGGCAATTTTACACTTGCGTATTTTAAATGCTGCGCCGTTGTGTCAGGCCATACCCAAACACCACACGGCTGCCTGATAAAGCAAAACCGGGAGGTCCAACAAATTAAGAGACTCGCGTCTAAGTTGCGCTGCCCTTCATGTTTCAATAAACAACCGCATTTTGCCCAGGAAGAGAAATATTAAATCCTGCATTTACATCAGATGCTACTGTCACCGGCTTCCTTACTAGCCCAAGCCCCGAGTTGTTAACTACTAAATGGCTAAATGACAATGGCTGTTACTAATCGCTTATTGAATAATGAAAGTGACACAACTGATAAAAGGTTTCAATCCTGGAAAAAAATGATTTATAGTATTTCACTCTACTGGCACTGTTATTTGTATGACAAATGGTTGGACAGACACCAGTTAATCTCTGCAAACCTCCAACTCTGATGTGGCAGCTTCTGCCGGAGCAGCCAAATAATCAAGAACAGCTAACAATACAGCCACGCTGTCGCGAGGGGCTGAATGCTGGTATTTTATCAAGGCTGATCCCCAAATCAATTTACGCGATGGATTCCCCCCCCCTCCCCCCAGCTGGGGGGAGGGAGAGCATGGCGAGAAAGAGGAGGAGTATCATAAAAATGGGAAGCCGCAGCTTGCGGCCAGGCAGATTGGCCACGCTCCTCTAGCGCAGGAATGAAATCATCAATACAACTAAGGCATTAATGATTTCAGAAAGCTCACTATAGTTTATAGATTTCTCTTGATGGCAAAATCCAAACTGCAGCATCATACAGAGCTGTCAAGACCGTTATGTTGTAGTGTAATATCACATCACCCGCTGTGCACCGCAATTCCCTTTTTCCCCTCAGATGGGAGAGAGGGATGTGGCTGCATTTGTGGCAGTGCGAGACAGGATTTCCTCCCCCCCTCCCCCCGAAATGAATGAAGCTTTATATTTATAAGCAGTCCATCAATAGTAGCTTTATTTCATTGGCTGCATCGGTATCATCCTACTTCCTGCAGAAGTCAAACGTGTTTTATCAAGCCAGTTTTTCAAAAGCAGAGTGCTGAGCTTCCCAAGTCCGCCCACTCTTACCTTACTTTTCAGCTTTGCACCCCAAAAATTTAATGTTTTCATATTAGAACACCTGATGCCCACTTCTATTTAACGAGGAAAACCAGCTTAATGAAAGAAAAACACCCACGTGTAGAGGGAAAATAAAAGAATTGTCATTTTGCCAACTAAACAAAGTGACAGACCAGGGATTTTTATATTGATGCAACTTGGTCAGACCAGGACGTACTTGGCTACAGCTCGCAAACAATTAACGAAAAGCCCAACAGAATCCCATTAGACTTAAAAGCATTTTCACATACCGCAGTGGCAGTAAGACAGTAATTTACTTCCTTATCTCATTTAGCTGGTTAAAAAAGTTAAGTATAAAATAAACAGCATATTACACTCCAACTAAACCACAATAAAACCCAGATTTCACATGATTGCCAAAGGGTCAAGTAGTCCCATCATATTTAAAGGTTACACAATACTTGAAGTGCCCTTTTAGATTACAGCCTACACAGACAAGTGAGGTTTTCACTCAGTCTCTGCTATTTGTAAACACAGGCCTCAACATAGCGCAGCACTTTGCAAAGCTGCAAGTATTTTGAGGGTGTAGGAGGCCGATGGTAACGTATTTTGATCCCTTGTGCTCGACCCATGAAAGAGAAGAGCATTTTAACAAACAGATGCTGAGGTTCATAGGAGGCAGACACTGGCATGATCAAAGTGAATCAGAAAGAGCAGATGCTGTGAAGGGTCTTCAGAGCAGAGAGCAGCAGCTCATTGTTGACGCCGGTGTAGCAGAGGAGGCTACTGGGAAGGACGCCAAGTGAAGGGTGATGCAGGAGCTCCGTTTGCATGTGCACGTGCAAGACTGTTCAGAGAAGAGCATCATGGAATGGTTTAGGTTGGAAAGGACCTTAAAGACCATCCAGTTTCCACTACGGGACACCTTCCAGTAGACCAGGTTGCTCAAAGCCTCATCCAGCCTGGCCTTGGACACTTCCAGGGATGGGGCATCCACAACATCTCTGGGCAACCTGTGCCAGTGCCTCACCACCCTCTTCGGGAAGAACTTCTTCCTGATGTCCAATTTAAATCTCCCCACTTTCAGTTTAAACCCGTTACCCCTTGTCCTGTCACTACAGGCCCTTGTAAAAAGTCCCCCCTAGCTTCCTTGTAGCCCCTTCAGGCACTGGAAGGTGCTATAAGGTCTCCCCGGAGCCTTCCCTTCTCCAGGCTGAACAAGCCCAACTCTCTCAGCCTGTCCCCATAGCAGAGGTGCTCCAGCCCTCACAGCATCTTCATGGCCTCCTCTGGACTTGCTCCAACTGATCGATATCCTTCTGATGTTGGGGGCTCCAGAGGTGGACGCAGAACTCCAGGTGGGGTCTCACAAGAGCAAGGGGACCTGACAAAGCATGGTAAGTAGCAGGAAGAATTTTCTTAAGAATGCCTAAAAGATTTCTGGATCCCTGGAGAGGTAAAAATCTTAGAGGCTGCACCCAGACTAGCAGGAGAAATGAGGATGGACATGACTAACATCACTGGAAGCAAAGGGGAGAAAAAAAAAAAATCACCCCCAACACCAAACAGCATGTGGCTGAAAACAAAACCCAAGTTAACTCTTCCCTGTGTTTGCATGATGGATGCCCATTTATATATGTTTCTTCTGATCTACTGGTTAGCCACTTCAATCCTTTTAATTCAAATTACATCATACAACTTTTTTTTTAAGTTCACATTATATCTGCTGTTGCAAGGCATTTGTGATGACGTAGCATTAAAAACTGCTCAGCTTATCAATGTTCAGCTTACCACTCAATCTCCTGCAAGAGATTTAGACAACTCTGTTACTTATTCTGCCAATGGAAATTATTTTCTGATCACACTGCACATCAGCCTTCCCATTATTTTGCGTAGCATCAATATGAGGTTAAAATATTCTTCAGGATCTCATCTTTCCAGATACAAGCATAGTATCAATTTTTTCCAGTTCTCCGAAACATTCTCACTGCTACAAGATGCCTCCAAATCTAGACGACAGTTGATTACAAAGTTCTTAAGTCAACATTGTATTACTCCTGACCACAGCCAATCTGGTTGTGCAGATATAAATAATAATAATAACAAACTAAATAAATGAACAAACACCATAGATGGTGATTAGGTGGTGCTTAACTGTTCAAAAGAAGTACAAATTTAAGGTAAAGTGAACTATTATTCCATCCAATGATAGAAAATTTCTTGCCTTTCCTTTTTGAAATCAGAATTAATTATTACAGTCTCTTGTCAAGCATGAGATTCGTATCATGGCAAGAATTTATTTGATGCTGATAAATTTCTGAAATTCCTCTTTCAACCACCTCACACACCTCACATTCTACAGACCATCAATTCTTTCTAATACCTTTAATTTCCTTTATCAACAACTTACATTTTCTACCTACTGATTCATATTTATTGCCATCACCTTCACTACCCTTCCCATTGACACTTTCTTGTTTCCTCCACTTCCCTTCTTAATCATAATGCTTTTTAAAACACAAGCATCCTTTTGAGTGGAGAACCATAGGCCTTTTGCACTTAATCTTTCCTAAACAATTTCAGATCATTCACATAATAATGTTGAACCTTTCCTCCCACACAAATTCTCCCACCATTGTTCCCAGCTACAGAAAACAAGCCTGTTAAAAGCTTTGAGTTTTTGTACAGACATCTGTATGTATTAATTAAGAGAGCTATGCCGTGTTTGTTCAGGGAGAGGAATTAGGCTTGTCTCGTACGATACAATCTCCACTTTGAGCACATGCCTTATTGCCCAGGTGGAGTGGGACTAACAACATTTAATTATTTACTCAGCATCTCCCAGGCATCGTAAGGTATTAGCATGACCCCGCTGTATTCTTCTAACCCATCAATCAGCTCTCTAAAAGAAAGCAGTGGCTCTCACCCTTCCACGTGGAGTAATGCAGGTAGCCACAGTAATTGATAGCACAGAGAACCGGCGACACATAATAGTAGGAGATTACTGCCAAAACACTGCACAATCAAATATAATAAAGGTTGATGGACTAGCAGATTCCTTCTTTTACTGGGCATATCTGCACGTGAGCACAAGTTAAGGACTGATTGCTTGCTAGGCAAGATCAGACGGGTTTGGGTAAAGAACCTAAGCGTGAAAAACCAAGCAAAAGCAAGGTGCTATCATAGGTAATACAAAGCCTGCTGACGGGAAAATCAGAGCTATCAGCCAGAGACTGATCTGCTGGGGTCCCCCTGGGGTGAGGAAACATGGTTTCCCCAGGGAAACTGTAACGTCACTGAGGGGATACAAAATCCTTAAAAATGCTGTAAGCAACACAGACATCTTTTCCTGCTTGAAACAGGAATACGCTGATGGACTGAGCACTCGAGAGTAACTGATTTCAGCTCTCAGGTTAATGTAACTGGCAAACGGGAGAACCTCACCCTACTGACTGACTTAGCATAGATCTGGCTGCAATGCAGTTTCACCCAAAAAGTGGAGGGGAAATAATCAAACTTGTCCCCAGAAACACATAGCTGAGACATAAACAGGGATTCAAAGGGAAATTTTCCTAGTAGATCTCTCAGCCTTTCCACAGTCATCGTTTCAACCTCATCCATTCATCCCAATTTGTTGCAGAAGTGGCTGGACTTCTGACTTGTATTACCATTATGGAGGCTGCACGGCGTTTGGCACTACCTTTTACTTGCAAATAGAAAATCCCATTTCCTCTTTCCCCAGAGCTTTTTACGAGAAAAAAAGGGGATAAAAAGAGTATATTAATTTTGGATTTGTCAAACAAAATCTCAGGCTTCAACATACTGCGTTGGCTGATGTGTTACGATGGACCTACAACGTGATGAAAAGTGAGTCCCAGGTACGGACCAAGAGACTGGAGGTGACAATTCCCAGATGCCAAACATGGCACTGCCCCTGAAACGACAAAATCCCCCTGTACCTTGCAGGATCTCCATGACCTACTTTGCTCCAGAAGAGTAACTGGAATGAACAAGATTCCTCTCCCCTTAACAAACCACAGAGTTAAGTTTCTTGTACATTCAACGTTCTCCTACAAGCAGGAGCAAAGCACAGAACAATGTCCACAAGCAGAGGCTGAAAGACACCAAGGTGCTGGCCCCTGTGTTGCTCAGAAGATCATTTTGGATTTTACTCTCTGTTCGAGCTCTGGGGGACAGTTTATGTCAAAAGTATTATAGGTTAAACTTTGGGCCTAACAACCTTGACAGCGTCCCTCTACATTTTTTAGATGAGCCATTGAGTAGCATTATGACAAATTATGGGACTTGATGATATGTAACAGGAACATCTACTCCAGTCAAAGGCTGTGGAGGAAATAAAAAGCCTGAAAGAAATATTCCTGGCAAAAAAAGGGCAATTCTTTTCCTCTTCATTAGTATAAGGAATCGCAGATGGTGAAATACCTCAATTAACTATGAAGTAGGGTTTCCTTGTACAACAACTGTACTCAAGACAGCAAGGAGAAGACATGTAGTGTTACAAACTCTTCTTTGGCTTGTGGAGGTACATAGCCAACCTGAGAAACCCTGTGAAAATCATCTTATTTAGATGCAAAGTTGCCCCTGTGTACTATTTTCTACACTTCTTTGCAATCGTTCCTCATTATGGAAATAATCTGTCCTGGACAGGCGCATTGTCTGCTGG
>NW_010244517.1:563-10516 GCF_000690775.1 Eurypyga helias | reverse complement strand
GTGGCAGATGCTGGCGCGTTCGTGCTCGGCCCGGGGAGAGCGGGCGTGCCCTGGGCTCGCTGCTGCCGGCCCCGCGACGTCTCCTGCCCTCCGAAAAGCCCCTGTAGTGACTTGAGGAAGGAGCCGGGTGTTCAGCTCCCATCTCGCTCCCGCGGATAAGCCCGGTGGGAGCTGTGCGCTTCGCGGTCTCTGAACCTAACCCTCGGCTGTACTCTGCTACTTGGCCTTTTTGTGGACAAAGTGTCGTTTGGGAAGGTGCGTGGGGGCCCTTTCCCTTAGCCTGTGCTGGACTCCGCTACTTTGTGCACAGCTTGAATGTGTTTACCGGAGCCTGCCCGCAGAAGGCTAGTGCCAGTTTGGTGGATGCTTATTTCTTAAATTAAGGTGAATGTTAAATGTAAACGCATGGTTTGGTTTGGCTTAATACTGCAAAAAATAAATAGTAAACAACTAAATAGCCTATGGTCAAAATGAGATGGACTTGTATACTTGCACTAATGTGACTTAATGTGTTTAATGGCCAGTCCCACCAACAGTGGGTTAAAATCAGTAGTGTAGTTTTCAAGGATTCATGATGATGGTACTGGTATAGGGAGCACAGCCACAGCTGTTGAGCAAGCTGTAGGAGAGTCAGGCAGAAGTGCTTTTTAGTTTTGGTTGGTGGTTTTTTTTTTAATCATTAAAATGGAATGTTAAAAATACTGTCGTGCTCTAGAAAAGGCTAAAAAGTGTGCTCTGCTAGTGCTTGAGTAAAGTAACTTCAGGCTTGAGATGAGCAAGAGGTATTGTGATTTGTAGTACAGGACAATGATGACGCATGTAATCACACAGGAAAACAGGTAAGCAGATTGTGATGATTAGTTAATATAGGTCTCTTGTTCTTCAGGTGAAGCAAATTGAAAAACGAGACTCTGTTTTAACATCAAAAAACCAGATTGACAGGCTGACCCGACCTGGATCTTCCTATTTCAACTTGAATCCTTTTGAGGTTAGTTTGAACATTTTATCCTCCTTTCTGACTTGGTATACCAACTTCCAGCTTTACTGGGTATTAACAAAGAAAAAAGTTCTCTAGATATAGATTAATGCACAGGAAGTTTACAGAAGACAGAGGGTAGTGTATATGTCCTCGCTGTCTTTTTCACTGTTTTATGGCAGGCACAAACTATTATTTTTTTCACACATCCCGTGTGCAACAGTACTGAAAGATTTGGCAGATTAATGCTAGGTACTTACTGAATGAGAGCGTAACAGCTACAAGTAGCATTTTTGTCAGGTTCTGTTCTGAGCACTCGACTCAGCATTTCTGTGTAGATCTTAGTACTCGATTTGGAGAGTGAATTAAGAAAGCTGTTCAGAAGTAGACTGTAGCTTTCCTGTGAGAAAGAATTTTTTATTTATGATTCTTAGTGTCAGACCAGTGTGTACCTGCATAGAGTAGGCACACTTGTTGCTTAGGGCTTCTGTTCAGTAAATTAGCTCACAAAAATGCTCCTAAACTCTGCCACATCTCTGAAGATTGGTACGTATACAAGTGGGCTCATTCGTGGAAACCAAACAGTAAAATTCTTCTGTCTTCATCCAAAATGATAAAATGAATAAATTCTTAAAAACTAGTGTGTTTCCTGCCCAAAGTTCTCACTTATGAGTGATCCAGCAGTGTCCCAAAGCCACCTTGTGCTTTCATTTCTGCCAAACTAAGCATTGCTACAGAACTGGTTGAAGATTGAGACTGATTATGGCTGTTTAGGAATGGCAGCTGTCCTCATGAGACTTGAGGGTGGAAAGGACACTGGCATAGTCAGAAGAATCAAGCATTGATAAAAGCAGAATGTCCCAAACACAGTGTCTCTTAAAATGTTTCTATTTTACTAGGTGAAAATTCATGTCCTGAAACAGCTACCTGATGTGAGGAGCTTTCTGGCCTTGTGTCTGTATGCCTGTGAAACAAGTGTTTAGAGCTTGCTGCCAGGACCCTGAAACATGTCGAGTATCATCGAGCTTGCTCTGGTCTCATGCTCTCTTTCAGGTACTGCAGATGGATCCTGAAGCCACAGATGAAGAGATAAAGAAAAGATTCCGGCAGGTATTTGGCATTTGCACCTGAAGGCTCTGGAAGGAAACTAGAAGCTCAGTAGAGGTTGTGCAGCTGTGCCAGAGTACAAAAAAAAAAAATATGGTGGTAAAGCTGTATCTGGATAGAGGAGTAGCCACTTTGGGAAGAAATGCATAGAACAATCTTTGTATCAGCAGGAGGAAGCTGCAGAAGCATTCCCGGTCTGTGCATAGTGTGCTTCTTTGCCTGCAAAGTGTGTGATGGGGCTATTGCAAACTGGTATGCCCGTGTGTAATCAGCTTATGCAACTTTAGCTCCAAATAGTCTCGGGGTATTTTGACCTTCCATTTCCATCCTCTCACAAAAATCTCTGAAATATTCTTAATCTTTTACAATGATCTTGATAGCAAGATCCTTTCTCTTGCAGTTGTCAATACTGGTGCATCCAGACAAAAATCAAGATGATGCAGATAGAGCCCAGAAGGCGTTTGAAGGTAATTGTTCTCATGCTTTCCCGGGGCTGGTGTATGATAGTAGTTGAGCTGCTGGTTTTCTGTACCTGGTTTAAATGTTTATTAGGGATGGAGGCCTCACGGACAGACAGAATTGATGTAGAGGCACTTTAGCTGAGGGAGGTGCATGGGGTGGTGTGTCAGCAGGGAGTGCGAGGGAGGTTCGTGGGGTGCCGTTTTCGCCGGGAGTGCGGTATTCCCGAGGGACGTGCGTAGGGTGGCGTTTCACTAGGTGGCGGTATTCGCATTGCCAGTTTGCAGCAGGGACAAACAAGCCCGTGGGGTTTTTGAGGTTGTTCAAGAAAAACTTCACGGGTTAGTTTTTATTCAAAGACCATATGCAAGAAGTAATACGGTGGTTATAGATGTATGCTTGGCGTTATGGTGAGGTGTTACGCACCTCAAACTTACCTCATGCCCCATAACTAAATCGCTTGGTAGGACTGACACTTTCACCCTAACTCCAAAAGGTGTCTGACAGTCTCTGCCATCGCTGTACCCCACATCTCATTTGACTAATCATGATATCACTTTCCTAGTAATACATCTATTTAATGAGCAAACAAACAAAACCCTAACAAACACCACCATGTCCACTCCCCCAAATTCTAGGAAATAAAATTTGTATGATCAACAAGTGGCAGTCTTGTGGTGCCGTGTGAATGTGACTACTGGTGGTATTAATGTTGATGCTTTTTGTTAGCTGTAGATAAAGCGTACAAGTTGCTCCTAGATCAAGAGCAAAAGAAGAGGGCCTTGGATGTGATACAGGCAGGAAAAGAATATGTGGAACACACTGTAAGTATCCCATAAGAATGTACAGGAGTGGGGGGTGAGTGCCAATCAGTCCTTTGTAGTTTTCTTTTTGGTACACCTGATGTATGTTTTGGTCATTAAAAGGTGAGCTGAGCAGACCTCATAATGAAGCTGTGGAAGTGTACTCTGTGCTCTTCGCGGCATGAACAAATGTGCTTTGTCCAAGGCTGCTGTTGAGCTCAGTGCAAGATAATTTAGTGAAATTCAGTACGTGAAATAATTAGGTCAGACCACATGATCTGACCTAAATTTTTTTTTTCCAAGTCTGTGAATGAATGATGCAGTTCAGATGTGTGTGGGTGGAAGAAAATAGGTGGTGACAGCAGGAGACTGGGAAGTTTGAGGGGAAAATGACCTATAGGATAAGAAGAGGAGATTGGATTGCAATGGCCAAGAGTTAATTGAGTAATGTGGGTGGACTAAAACACAACAAGCCTGAGAAAGCAGATGATATGGGAGAACTTGTATACTCTAAAGCAAGAAGTCATTTATGTTCTGCTTGTTGTTGTTAGTCTTCTGAATATTGCAAAGCAAAATAAACTTCCTGCTGGTTTGGATGGTGTATATTGGATATGAATATATCTTAAGCAAACAAAAACCCAACATTTTGGATTGTGTTGAGTGAATAGTATCTAACATCGTATTTTTAATTACTAAAGTTCATGTGATAGGGGTCTGTATGTGTTTATTTGGACCTTGGTCCAGGAGGTTTTGGTCTAAAATAAAACATCAACCCAAATCAAAAACTTACTGTCATCCAGAGTTCTTCCCACACAGTCGAGTAGGAATGCAGAACTACTTGGATACAATTATGAAAGCCCTGTAAAACTTTCTAGGCTCTTATTTTTGTTCTTAATCTTTAGGTGAAGGAAAAAAAGAAACAGTTGAAGAAGGATGGAAAACCTCCCATTGTAGAGGAGGATGATCCTGAAGTTGTGAGTCACATACTGTTCACAGAAATTGGGGAGTACAACATGTGTTTTGAGGAATTAGGAGTCAAAACCAGTATGGAAGTATTTATTAGACTTGTTAGTGTTGTAAATCCTTGTTCTTACTGAAGAACGAATTCTGATAAGCCACTGTAGAGTACTGTGTGTTGGGTAACATCCATAGAAATAGTTTAACTGTAGTGTAAAGAGTAGATGTATCACAAGATTACATAGCTGTTTTGGCTGTTTCTTCCATGTAGCACTTGAGGATAGATGTGCTGTTCTGCAGCAAATCACTTTTAATTAGAAAGGCATGACATATGTTAATTCTTACCTGGTTTCTAGTCTGAAAAAGTCAGGTGATATTAGAGGCTTTAATGGAATGATAGATGATTATCAAAGACTGACATCATTAGTCTTAACTGTTGTTATCTTTTTTTCCCCCTATAAAGTGATTTTTTCCTCTTTGATATCACCACAGTAACCCCATCACCATCTTATTTTCCATTGATTTTCAGAAATCTCTTGCTGTTCTTTAATAATGAAGTTTGTTTCAAGTATGCTGATATTTCCTTCTGGAAAGCCAAGGCTAGATTTTTACAACACATCAAGATTATCTGCTGGGAAATAATTATCTAAAGAGTGAATGTTTTGCCCTTTTATTGTCAAGTGTAACATTGCAAGACTTAGAGGAATAAGAAAGCTTGAACAGTTCTGTTTAGGCACAGCTTCATGATACAGACAAAAATTACACTAATATGAGGCTACTTAGTATTTTTTTTCCTGGTGTCAGGGCCAGACTTGAATCAGCTTTGGTTTATACCTTTTCACATGCCACTGCCACTGCCTGCTGTCAAGGCAAGATAGGGGGTTATGTGGGCATGCATATGCTTCACGTTCTTTTTAAGGTTCTTACATTCTTATGTAAAGCAGACTTACCTAACTGTGTTAATAGGCATTATTGTAAGACTGGATTTGTGTTTTACAGTTCAAACAAGCTGTATACAAACAGACAATGAAGCTCTTTGCTGAACTGGAAATTAAGAGAAAAGAAAGAGAAGCAAAAGAAATGCATGAAAGGTATGAGCAGCATTCTGCTTGTGCGGTTCAGGTTCTTCCTCAGGGAAGATAAGGAATCATAGAGTCTTAGAAAAGTCTGTTGGAATGGGCCTCTGGAGGTCATCTGGTCCAACTTCCTACTGAAAGCAGGGCCTTGGATTAAATTACCAATTTGATTCCTGTCAAACTGACTTCCAGTGATGTATATTCCACCACTTCTCTGGGCAACCTGTGGGTTGTAGAGCTATGTGCTTAAGAAATGCAAGTGGAAATCTTGCCCTCCTGTATTTAAGACATTGTTATATTTGGTATGCATCTATACTGTTAAGTATATACATGGAGGCCAGGCAAGACAGTGAAATGGTGACACATTTTTGCATATTGTTAGGATGCAAAGATTTGATTTTTAATTTTAATTAAGTGCCAGAAATACCCTGTGGCACGTGTGATCCTGAACTCTTCTAGGTGTTTTGATCACATTTCCTGGGCTCTCACTGTGGATGCACTTCATGGAGTGGGGTTTCTGTGCTGGTCAGTGAAGTCAGTCTGGGAGAGATTTGCAGGGCACTGCTTTTGATTACAGATGAAAATTAGGTGGGGGGGGATTACTTCTTATCTTGCATGCTGAAGTGTGTATTAACTTCTCTAAGTATGTACTCTCAACAGTTTTAGAGACTTATCACTAGAGTTATGGAGTCCAACTTGTTTTGTTGAGCAAGAGAAGCTGACTCATTAATTAAGTGCATGCATGCTGTTAGTAGTGCCAGACCATATTCTCTGCTTGCTGCTATTCCAGATTTGAAATGAAATTCTATTTGCTGTGCTGTCTTAGATGTGTGTATTTATCTCTTCTGATAAGCACTTTAGTCTTCCAAGAAATCAGAAGAGCTTTCTGAGATACTTTGAAAGTAGATGCTTGTGGGCTCATAATTTCTTTGTGACTTCCCTTTCAGGAAGCGGCAGAGGGAAGAGGAGATTGAGGCACAAGAGAAAGCAAAACGAGAGAGAGAATGGCAGAAAAACTTTGAGGTAATCAGCAGCTTAATTTACAGGATGGACCTCAGCAATTCTTGGCCATGCTGCAGGGAATGCCCCTAGAGAGACCTTTGGTCTGCCAGTGCTATAATTTAAGTAGCCGCTCAGATAAAGGTTTGGCACAAGCTTGGCTTTTGTCCTTGTGTGGGGAGAAGAGCCCACCAGTAGGGCTGTGGTATCACCTTTCCTGAAACAGGTCTGGTAAATTAAGGTAGAGTATTTCTCAGCTTTTTCAGCAGTTCATTCTCATCCCTAGTCAGAAATTTAAATTACTGCGTAGCCCAGGTCACTGGTGACCAGTAAAAGTCTGGCAGCTGTTCAGCCACTAGTGTGGGCCATTGTTGATACTTTTTAGTCTGGTTGCTAACACAGAGTCTGTATCTCCTGTGAATATCAGCGACCTCAATGACGGTCACTTCTTTCGACCCTTCCATCCTGTATTCAGGGTTTAGGGGTATCAGAAATAGCATTTTGGTTGTTGTGCTGCTATTCTAGGGGTCAAACCTGCCCATCAAGATATTTGATCTAGCCTGTTATTCTTCCCTCATTATACACCAGAGGTGAAGTCTTGTGACATGGCTGGTGGTGGGCAGGAAAGAAGTCAGTAACAGTGTGCAGGACCTCATGAAAATAGGAGATAGATTGTTAATTTCATCCAAAGCTGGATCCCAGTCTGTGTTCAAGAGGACTTTAAAAAAGAGGGTATCTGCAAGAGAAGTGTATGAGCTGGACTGGCATCCTGTGAAAAGTGAACAATTAGAATGTTTCTGGAGTCTCAGCTGGGAAGAGTTTGTGTTCATGTGCTATATAATGTGGATATATATGGAAGCTGGATATTCTAGAAAGCTTGTGTAAAGCTGCTGTGTTAAGCACTAGGGGTTTTGTGTGTAACTCCAGAGAGATTTAGTATGTCACTGGCTTTACTGCTGGCATAAGTTCTGTGCTGTCATGCTAGAATGGCCACAGATGTTGGGTGTCATTGCTGTGGGCCTGCAGTAAAGCACAGCAGCTGAGGAAATGGAAGAAAGTATTACAAGCAAATGATGATGGACCAGACAAGGGAGCTGTAGAACTGTTGATATTGCAGCACTGAGTACCTGCATGTCCTCAGTCACTTCCATACAGCTGAACCTCTGCAGTTGCAGTTGTCTTCTCCAGCCTTGCTGGTGACCATTTAATCCATGTGTAAAGACAGTATCAAAGCTAGGTGTTAATGTCCGAGATGGGTCACTGGAATACACATGAGTAAGAAGCTTATTTCTGCTAATGTCAGTCACTGGGAGAGAGTGATTGGAGGCAAAATAACACATGAATTCTTGGCAGCTTTTGTATTTGTACTAACTCAGTGGCTTCCTTTAAAATAAATCTGAAAGGATTATGTGTGTTGCTGCTTTGAATGATATTTAAACCATAAAGAAAAAAAAATCTTAAGTTGATAATCTGCAGTTGTGGTTCTGTCTCAGTTTAAAAACAAAACCAAACAAACCCAACGCAAAAATCACAACTTTTAAAGGTGCTTGCATTGTACTTCTCTATTGCTCTTCTGGAGACTTTTTACTCCGGATGATTCCAACCCTTGTCTGCATACTGCATCTTAGTTATGCTTCTGTCTCTTTACCCTAAAGAACTGTATGTTTTGTCCTTCATGTATGTTCTGTGGTATTTCTGAATGCTCAGAAATATCTGTGGTTCCTGCTGTTTGTAGAAGCTATTCATAGGCTGCATTCAGAGCTGACTTACATCTTGATGTATTTTAGAAGGAGGAGGCTTCTGCTTTCTCCCAGCCCACCCTCAAAATTCACTTTCTTAGTAATTTCAAGAATAGCTTCCACCGACAAACTATAAGAAACAAGAAGGTTAGAACATAAGTTACCATAAGGCCTTATCTCTAGCAAAGGTGTGATCACAGAATGGTTGAGGTTGAACAGGACCTCTGGTGTCCCAACTGGCCCAACCCTTCCTGCTCAAGCAGGGCCACCTAGAGCCAGTTGCCCTCTGGCTCTTAAATATCCTTGGTAATGTAGACTCTGCAACCTCTCTGGCCAACCTGTTCCATTTCTGGGTCAGACTCAAAAACATTTCCAGATGTTAGGCGGAGCTTCATGTGTTGCATTTTGTGCCCATGGCCTCTGGTCCTGGCACTGGACATCACCAGGAAGAGCCTGGCCCAGTCGACTTTCTACCATCCTTCAAGTACTTGTACACATTGATGAGATCCCCCTAAGCCTTGTCTTCTCCAGGCTGAACAGTCCCAATTCTCTCAGCCTTTTCTCATATGAGAGATGCTCCCATCCTTTAATCCATGGCCTCTGGTCCTGGCACTGGACATCACCAGGAAGAGCCTGGCCCAGTCGACTTTCTACCATCCTTCAAGTACTTGTACACATTGATGAGATCCCCCTAAGCCTTGTCTTCTCCAGGCTGAACAGTCCCAATTCTCTCAGCCTTTTCTCATATGAGAGATGCTCCCATCCTTTAATCATCTTCGTGGCCCTTCATTGGACTCTCTCCAGCATGTCCATGTCTCTCTTGTTCTGAGGAGCCCAGCACTGGACAAAGCACACCAGGGGTGGCCTCACCAGTGCTGAGCAGAGGGGAAGGATCACCTCCCTCAACCTGCTGGCGATACTTTGCCTAATGCAGCCCAGCACACCATTTGCCTTCAAGGGCACGTTGCTGGCTTGTGTTCAACCTCGTGTCCCCCAGGACTCCGAGGCCCTTTTCTCCCGAGCTGCTTTCCAGCCAGACAGCCCCCAGCATGTGCTGGTGCCAGGGTTTGTTCCTCCCCAGGGGCAGGACTTTGCACTTCTCCTTGTTGAACTGCATGACGTCCCTGTCAGCCCGTTCCTCCAGCCGGCCGAGGTCCCTCTGGATGGCAGCACAGCCCTCTGGCCTGTTGGCCTCTCCTCCCAATTTTGTCATCTGCAACCTTGCTGGGGGTGGGCTCTGCCCCATCATCCAGATCACTGCTAGTGCCTGGCCTTCCCCCATCCTGCCATGGGGAAGGAGGGGAGTGAAGACGACAGCTATTGTAACTAAAGCCTATGTGCATAACCAGTATTGCAGGCATAGCTGTGGTCAGATGGGCCTTGAGTCTATGGATCCCACACTGTGAGGTGGGTCATCCCTGGATTTGTTCTTACCTATTCTGAAACCTTCAGCCTGTAGGGATCATAGGTTGGCGTTGTGGTGAGTCTTTTTCTTCTCTGGGGGGTCATGGGGGACGGTGCGGATTCTGCTGCTCTCCAGGTAGGCCAGGGAGAGGAGAAAACAGGAGTGCAAGAGACCTGTCCTCATTGTGTCTTTGTGATGAAGCTTGGGGGTAGAAGCATGAGAGAAGGCAGCAGTACGTTTCCCTTCTCTCTTCTCCCTGCCTCCAAGCTGCAGCACAAGGAGAGCTTCCTCAAGGAATTGAGACAGTAAGCAAATGGCACATTCTGGGCTGACCGAACAGAACTTGTTTCCCAGAATATGGAGAAAGCCAAGGTGCCAAATGATTTTTTTGTCTCGGTCTTCACTGTCAAGGGCACAAGCCATACCCCCAGG
>NW_010244517.1:0-365 GCF_000690775.1 Eurypyga helias | reverse complement strand
CTGCTGACTGGAAGAGGGGAAACAACTCCTTCCCTAAAAAGGGAAAAAAGGAGGAACTGGGGAACGACAGGCCACTCAGTGTCACCTCTGTGCCTGGAAAGATAATGGAGCAGATCCTCCTGGAAACCATGCTGAGGCACACGGAGAATGAGGAGGTGACTGGTGACAGCCAACATGGCTTCACCAAGGGCAGATCGTGCCTGATGAATATGGTGGCTTCTACGATGGGGTCACAACCCTGGTGGATAGAGGACGGGCAACAGATGTCATCTACTTGGACTTGTGCAAAGCCTTTGATACTGTCCCGCACAACATCCTTGTCTCTCCATTTTAGAAACAAGGATTTGATGAATGGACCACTCAGT
>NW_010244516.1:17365-25578 GCF_000690775.1 Eurypyga helias | reverse complement strand
CCCTGAGGAACACCACTCGTCACTGTTCTCCACTCAGATCAAGCTCTTGACCAAAAGACTCTGAGTGTGACCATCAAGCCAGTTCTTGATCCACTTAGCGGTCCATCCATCAAATCCATGCATCTCCAATTTAGAGATAAGGATGTTATGTCAGACAGTATCAAACACTTTGCGTAAGTCCAGGTAGATAATCATCATCTTAAAAGTGGTAGAGTAAATAAAGACTGCACTGAAGTCAGGGACAAAACATCTATTGAATATGAAGGATCAAGATTTTCACCCAGTTCACATGTCTTGTTAATACACATGTTAATATGCACTTGACCCGCTTGATCCCATCACTGGTTACAATTAGTCACTCCTAATTCAGACTTAGGCATAAAACAAATTGTACTATTCGTAAAAAAACGTTATCTCAAGAATGAGTATCTGTCTCTTCTTGTGCTGTGTCTCCATGTAACCCTCCACAGTCTGTTGCCAGCTCTCATTATGTCCAGTCCTCTCATTTTAATTGCAAGCACTGTACGACAAGGGCCTCCAATTTGATTTTTCTGTAGTGCAGAACGTGCAGTGCAGTTGCTCACAAAAGACGGAGAAAAACATGCAAACATTAAGCATTTGAAAAACAGGTAGGCATCCAAAGTAAAATGATTCTTTAGAGAATGACTGGCTACTGACTGGATAAATCCTGTCACCGTTCAAGTTAATAAAACAAATCTCTTGACAGGTGTTAGGTAATTTTTAGCAAAGTTACAAGGGCGTCACTATAGCTAGTGTTATTAAAAGCTTTGATTATTTATGAGAACAGGCTTGTAGGTCTAAATCAAAGCTGCTAACTGAAGCTGGTGGGATAATTGATGTTCACAACTAGAAAAAAAACCTTTAATTCCAAGAAAGCTCCATAAAAGCAAGAGGGCACACACACTAGAAGCTGTAATAATGTTTGTGACTTTTTAGATGCTTTCTGGTCCATCTCACAGTGTGAAACCCCTTCTGAGCAGGGAGAGCCCCTCAGTGCATGCTCAGGCCCGAGCGCTGCCCACCCAGGTGACAGCAGCTGGTGTGAGCATGGTCCTGGCTCACCACACTGGTGGCATATACCGCGTCGGCTTCAACATGTTTACTATAAAGGAGAAAAAGCCAGGTTTTTTGGGTGCTACAATAGCAGCAATGATGTAGCACATAGTAACAATAAAGAAATAAACATGAAATAGGCACTGCCTGAACAACCGGCAGCGCAGAAGACTTCTGCGCAGCGTTCACATGAGGCTGATCCACTCATAAGTACAGCAAAGAGAATCTTATTTCCTTCAACATTTGCTTTTCTACCCTTGCAGAATATCCTTGAAATACTAAAACAAAGTCTCACTCCCCATCCTTCTTGGGAACAGCCCCTGCTGTGAAAATGCACAGTGAGGCCATGGTGGCTGGAAACCCAAACCAGGCCCTGGGCATGTCACAGAATGGTTTAGATTGGAAGGGACCTTCAAGATCATCTGCTTCCAACCACCAGCTAAAGTCCTGGTCAAAGCTTGTGCAAAAGAGGATTATCCTTGTTCAGCTGCTGACCCATCCTTCCTTGCTGCAGAGTTTGCACGCTGGGAGCAAAGAAAGCAAATCCTTATGGAAGAGGGAGTTAACTCTGGCTTGGATTCTCAAAAATATGGGTCCTCCTGCAGGGCCGGCCATCACTTACAGACCCACATCCAAGTGTGCAGCCACTGCAACCCTCCTGACACCCCCTGCCTGCACTGCTAGGGAGGGCAAACACCAGGATGCTGGCCAAGACTTTCCACAGCATCATCCAGCAACATTTCTGCCTACCCTACCTAGGCTACCAGCCATTTGCAGCTGCAGAAACGCAGACTTTTCCCATAGCGATGCATATCTGAGAGATGAGCACGTCACAGAGAGACAGGAAAACTTGATTCTGGGAGTCACTCATACAACAAGCACCATTAGTTCTCAGCCAAACTGACAGCCCTGTTTTGTATTTTGTGAACAGGCTATGATCAAGTTTGAGCACTGGCATTTAGGTCCGTTTGCTCCACTTCGGTTGGATGGGGGGAGCTGTAATATTTGTTTCTGAAAAAGTCATAAACCGATTATTTCAGAGGTGTCTTTTACTCTACAGGACTCCTTCTGAAGGTCACTGGGAGGTACAAGCCCATGTGCTACCAACTATCTGCTGAAGTCTAACCTGCTGGATCAATTAGCCATACATCCATACATCTGAGGGACACCTGCTGGATCAATTAGCCATACATCTGAGGGACGAATCTGGCCCCAGTTAATTTTATAAGCCATTTTTAGACTAAACAAGTTCAATCCTCAAGCAAGGAGCATTCAACCAAATTCATATCACTGTACTTGCTTATCCTTAATTACATTATTCCCTTATTTCTGTAAAGATGCATTACTCTCAGATACAGATGGATAAACGTGATGATGTAATATTAATTTGTACTGAGCGATATAATTAGTTACTTCTCAGTAAATGTGAAAAGATTAGGAGAATCACATCGATTTGTTCAGTTGGCAGATGGAAACTACTGCTTCCTTTTACATCTCCGAAAAATTACGGCAGCTAGCACAGCTTCCGAAACCCATTTGCCTTGATTCAAATAGACAGATTAAATAATTAACCAGAATTAGCAATAATGTCAAATATGAGCAGAATAAGGAACTACAGGTGTTCTCTGCAGGCCATGTCTGCTCTGATTTTAGGATGCCCATGACATACCAAAGCCAAATACATACATGAGAGTGCATACGGTGTATCTTGAGAAACGTCCTCATATATGGGAACAAAACTGATGAGAAAGAAAAAAAGTGGCTGTAAGTGACAGGCTGAAGAAGAGAGACAGGCAAACATTCCGTGTTTGCAAGGCCCCTGCAACATGGTGATGCACATGTTCTATAGGAGCACGATTTCAGAAATTAAATTGCCATGTCCTCAGGCTGACTGCACGAACTGTAGAAAGTAACCACTAAATAAGCAAGCAATATGTATGCAAAGCCAAAAAATGAACAGACAAGGAATTGAAATTATCAACCCTGCTGTTTTGTGCACATCCTGTCTCATAAACAGTTATTTAAAGAAGAGACAGCTGTATTTGAGTTTTTCCATTCTAGTGAAAAATCATATGGATGAATTTCCAGGCTGATGAAAGTCTATCTTTCATATGAAAGATACCATAACATCCAGAATTCACCTCTATAGAAGTGATTGTGAAGGGAGAAACATGAGCATGAGTATGTTTGAAAGGGGCAGAATAGGGGAAGAAGAAAGGAGCAAACACACCCAGAAAGGAAGACTCACTCTGAGGCACACCATCTAGGTGAATGAACGGGCTAAAAACCAGACAGAAAATTCACAAAACACTTGATCTTCCACGATGCAGGATCATCTCAGCAGAGCTAAACAAAGAGCATTCATTAATGAATACAGATATAAAGACCATGAAGATAGGTGGTCTGATCTCCTGTACAGCTGGACATCACACCTTCTCCTTGAAGGAATCCCACACTGGAGGAACAGGTCTCTCGGGCATGCCTGATCTAACCCTTTATTTATTTGTTTGCTTGTTCGTTTATTTAGTGCAAGATGAACAACCATGTCGAGATCTGTATTTTGCTTCTGATTTGCCTAGCTTCAGCATCCTAATAAGTTGCCTGAACGACATATCTGATATAGTGAAGAACCCCCTAGTAGTCCTTGCACACCTTTGAAAAATTCTCAGTAAGCCATCCAGGTCTAGTCTTTGGTTAGGCATACAAAGAGCTCAATTAACTTTTAAAACATGTTTTTAATTCTTTTGTGGAATCATTTTCAATCTACCCAAATAGGTCCTGAATGCCAGACCCTCCAAACAGGCACAAAGGCACAGGTAACATCATCCTTCCATGCCTGCTCTTACCTTTTTCTGACTTAAGACTGACTAGGTCTCAGGACCAGATCAAGCGCTCAGACAAGGTCTACAAGGCCATCACAGCACTGGTGAGAGGCAGCAAACAGCTTCCTGCTGCCCCTGCAGTGAGTCTCAAACCCCTTGAGCAGCTGTAAAAATCAGTTTTCTCTGCCTGCTTAATCCTTAGTCCCTTTGCAGAGACCTCCTACAGAGATGGCAACTTACCCTCCTGGAGACAGTAGCTTTGCCTTGCAGACATTCCCATCCCCTGAAACAAATTCATTTAACAAACGTGACATGGTGAGGACTCTACTTTTAGTACTGCGTGACTAGCAAACTCATGACTTAGAACGAGACAGACAAGGAGACCAGTAATGTAAAATATTTCAAAGCCATATATTGAAGGCAAAACCATGTATTCAAGTACTTGGCTGAACTGAAGACCCATTTGTGCACTCTATCTTTACCTCCAGTATTATACAATCTTAAAACTGGAAAAAAATGCTGCCAGAAGCAGAAAGATTTGGAATATAAATGATTCTGTTGTTCTCCCATCCTGAGTACAGAATCAGTGCAACCAAGCTATCAACTGAAAATCCAGAAAAAACCCTAAAGCCATCACTATAATAAGATGATTTCAGCAGGTCAAATAATGGCTCATCAAATCAACAGAATAGAGAAATATTTGCACAGGACATTTACTTTCAAAAAAAACTTATTTTTTTTTTAAAGGGCAGTGAGAGCAATACTCCTAGCAAGAAAGATTTCTTGTGTCAATATCCATGGAAGTCTAACTTCTGAAGCCAGTCTTCTCTTAACGTAACTTGAAATGTCAGAAATTGAGGCTTTTGCTTGGCCACAAGAGCAGAAAGGCATTGTGCCTTTTTTTTTTTAACGTGGTTACATACACATATGTATCGATATCTGCATATCTAACAGTGGGACTAGTGTCTGCAAAATTCAGTTATATTTGCATCTCCTTCATTTGGTTACAATGAAAAATTTAAAGCACTTTTTTTCACTGCATATCTAACAGTGGGACTAGTGTCTGCAAAATTCAGTTATATTTGCATCTCCTTCATTTGGAAAATGAAAATGAAAAATTTAAAGCACCTTTTTTCACAGAGGAGTTGTAACTGCCTAGATTTGTCAAAATTATGTTTGCTTTAATAAGTGAAACTCAATCACATCTGAATCACAAAAGGATAACCTAAAGGCTGTCATCAAATAGAAATGCTCTTCACCCATTTGACAATATACTTGATACCAACAGTTGGTGAGAGACGGTAACATAGTTCATATCTTGGCACCTCTTCTCTTCCAAACCCTAGGAAACAGCTCAAGTCATACACATCCCATGCAGACACCAACATGGATACCAATGAAAAGCACAATCTTTCACCCTTGCCCCAGTTCTCCCATCTGTAAATGGGATACCCAATGAAGACTCTCTCATCTGGAGTCAAGTAAAAATGAAGACTATTATTACTTCACTCATTTCAAGCACTTTCTCCTTCCCATCGTTCATCTTTATCATTTATCTGGTTTTGGACTGAGTGCTTTCATTAAGGGGTTGATTATAGGATAATTTGAAACAAGTATATTAATCTCACATTATGCCTAATTGCATTAGCTTCAGATGTGTCCCATAAGTATGATTTACATTTTGAAAGATGTACAAGACTCTCTTCTACCGTCTCCTTTAATAAGCTCCAATCTCAGGCTTTTTTTCTTTTTCTTAGTGCTTAGCCCTCTGTCAATTTTCCTCCTCTTGGAGACACTGAATTTCTAGGAACTCTCCCTGGGAATCTGTGAAGCTAACAATAAGATGGCATTAAAACAATAAAACATGAAATAAAATAACCATAATTGATAGTACTTTGATTTCTCTATTTTTTTTTTCTCCTTATATCTCAACACACTTTGCACAAGAAGGCAAATATTATTCCGTCTAACTAATGGAAAAACAGAGACACAGACAGACCAAACATTCCATATCAGTATCAGAGCCTACACTAAATCCCAAATACCAGAGGGACAGTGAGACCCCTGAGGAGGGAAGATAGGTTCATGCCTGAGGTGATGGGACTGCACCATAAAAGTAACAATAGACACCAATTTCACCTTTTTAGCCTCTAGCTTTCTCAGCACATTATTTCTTTAAGCTATTCAATAACTGTTAATAGGTGACAGACTCTTCAAACCATTAAAATTATGTAACTTTCAAATCTGTCAGATTGAAGTATTGTTCTTCCCACCACCCCATTACTTTTAGTAACTACTTCCAAGACAACTGCCTATGTGGGAGCAATCGAGGAGTCACTTCAGTTAAACAACTCTTCCAATACACTCCTTCAGAAGTATTAAGGTAGCAAGACCTATTGGGTGAGCATTTGTTGGTGGTGAATTTGTGAGATTCTGTCTGGATTTATCTATGGATCTGCAAACCCATGAGGTCTTCTCAGTCCTTGTTCAGAGAAATTCACAGATAATATTCAGAACAGATCAGAGCTCAACCATTTCCAAAAAAAGCACAAATGGACAAAATATTGTCAATATGGCACAGAAACCCCAGATCTCAATGTCATCAAGTAGACCAAGATTTCACTACATCCTGTGTAGATGGTACAAATCACGAAGTGGATTTAATAACTGGGGATGTCGCCAGCATCCACAAAAAGCAACACAACCATCAAACAAGCACGAGGGAGATGCTGACAGCTCCAAGAGGAACAGCTCTATTTCACAACCCTTATCTCACCGTAATTAATTTTGAAGCAAGCTGTCGTTCCCCGTGACACTTCCGCACAACTCCCAGCCCAGAGAACGCAGCCTCGGGAGCCTACCAATGAAAGATGTAAATTAAGCTCTCTTAGGTCAAGTTCCTCATAACACATGGTTTGATTTTACATGAGAAAGATGCCCTGCTCTACTCTCTACTTGTTCAAGCTGTTCAACTATTTTTTGTTGCTAGGAAGATGCTGCCATATCAACATAAACCCAACTTTGACCATTTTACTCAAAATTAGTTAAAAAGACTACTAGCAAAGCAAGCCATACTCAGTCAGCCCTCTCCAACCCTGTCATAACACCAATTTCCACAATGGATTATGCAGTCTGCTTTTGAAATTAATTTGAGTTACCTTGTATAATGCTGTGTGCTGAAACATCTGGAAGGGAAATCTGAAGTCCCACTGCAAGCCTCAGACCATGTTCACCTTGTTACTAACACTACTTTTTCCAATTTACCATAACTTTATGATGAGCTGACCAGGTATGTCAGACTCTCCAAGGCCATGACTCCTGTGAATCATCTGCTGAGTAGGAAAATAATCTTTTACCTATTATGTTATTAATTTCACTTCCTTCCTCTCTCCATCAGGCATGTTGTGACCCCCAGAAGCAACTTTTTCAGAAGGTCCAAAATGTCTAAGAGTGGTAAAGGTCATTTTTTAGGTTGGGTGTTTTTTTTTTTTTTGCTCTTACTTCTGATGGTGTAAGACCAACTATTTTAAAGCATGCAATACTGAAAGTTGGTGGAGGGAAGATAAAAACAGGAAGAAAGATAACAGCACAACTCAGAACACTCACATACTACATGAGATACACACAAAGCCCTGTGCCACCACAGCCCCAGCCATCCATCCTCCCAGGTAAGGCCCCATTAAAGACCTGGGTGCCCAAAACTGGAATCACCCGACGCTACTGAATTCCTCAGAAAATTCAGGTGGTTAATTTAATCCTCGTCTTCTTTTCTCACACACATGGACACAGAAGCACAAATGAGGAGAAACCCCCTCAACCAATAAACATTCATGGCTGAAGAAGAGACCAATGTTTCTCTATTACCAATGATACAAACATGATGAAAACTTGAAGAATGGCTGCACAGGCTGAGTCAAAGGTGTCTCCTTTTCCTTCCTTTCCAACCAAACAGGAGTTTGTATGGGACCAAGCAGGGTTTATAAGGAGATAAGCCATAATTTAGAGCCTGAAAAAGCATTAAGACCTGTTTTAAAAGCAGCATCTGTGGGTACACAGTCTGTGTATCAGTAAGCATGTCTTGGCCACGGAGAAGACAGACAACCAAATGTTAACCTGGTGGCTAATGACCCTTTTTATTTTCTACAATCCTACACAGCAAACAAGTGCTAGTATGAACATTCAGCTTCCTTAAGTCCTTATCTGAAACAGATTGTGCTCAGTCAGAATTAGCAAAGCACTCAGGGCTGCATGCAGCCAAGCCTCCAGAAATACCAAGCAAACCAGATACAAAGGATATATGGGGTAATGCCTTCTCTT
>NW_010244516.1:0-17327 GCF_000690775.1 Eurypyga helias | reverse complement strand
GGGGGGGGGAAGGATGCTTTACACCCTCTTTCTTCTATTTCCTTTAAATAACCATGGACCAGAGAAGAGAATTCAGATTTTATATACATCCTTGTGTAAATAAATGAGAAGGCAACGTGTTCTTATGCAATACCCATAGTATGAAATAGTTTTCCTGGCCAATTCTCAGGCCTTATCAGTTTGGCAGAACTGTTTCATATACTTGGGACATGTGTTCCAGCTGAAGTATGCTGTGGGACAATGATATTTCGCTCTGCCCGATGTGTAAAATATTCTCCCTACCTCTATCACTCCAGCAATGACATCCTCTCGATGACAGATATTTGTCCTGTTTCCCTGGTTAAAAAAAGTCCCATCTTCCAACACATCCCTTTGGTAAACTCACTGGGAAAACTAAATTATCAAAATATATTGTGCTCACTCAGGGAAAAAAAAAAAAACACTAAAAATAACCATGTAAACTTCTGTTACATAACAATCATTTTGGAAAATGGCATGGTAAAAGACTGGCCAGGAGGTTTGAGACCCACAACCTAGTTCTGATTCAAGTGTGTTTTGCTGAGTGATTCTGTTCATTCTGGGTATTTCCCTATCTGCAATATATGCATAAATGAACAGTTTCCTTCACAAATCCCTTGGAGATCAGGGAATGAAAAAAATTGGATAAGATCTGTGCTATTATTTTTTTGCACTGAACTTTCCTGTTTTCCTTGATCTCCAATCTTTCCTTCAAAGTCATTATGTGATACGACCTGGAGGGGAGTACTGTCTGAGCCTGTCTGCAGGATATAGCCCAAAGGTTCAGTATCAGATAGCAGCTTGTAAAAGAAAAAGTAGCTTCTAAGGGGATATAACTTCAACAGAGAGATGTTGTTCTTTAACAAAAGAGGACAGTGATATACTCGTGACTTGTATCTGAGAAAGTCTGCTTGAAATGGTCACAATATAACCAGGAAGGTTATATTCAGCATAGACCTTTCTTCCCCCTTTTTAAAAATGAATCACCATGCAGTGTCTTACTGGAAACTGGTGGATGCTCAGCACTTAGTCAAAACTGCCCTGAAGTTGTAAGTCACCACGTTGTGAAGTGAAGGATGGTCTTGGGGTAAGAAGACCTGTCTCAAGAGACCTGACTCCAAATCCCATTGGGTCCCAGCGGCACCTCCACAATTTACCTTTGGCCTGGCACTGAAAGCTCTTTGGGACACAGCTGCTCCCTTCACAGGTATTTACAGCAACGGGCTTTTATTTCGTGTGGCTCTCCATGCACTAGTTTAATTCGGGTTAAATTCGCAAGCAATACTCATGGACTTATGTGAGCACTAATATTGTTAAAGCAAAGAATCTCCTGTCTCTACTGTGTTTCCATCACATACATCAAAATGTCCAGCACAAATTCCTCTATTTCCACCATCCCTGGAAAGATGAAGAGTAATAGTAAGATAGTGAATAATATGATTCATATTCCTGTTATTAAAAATAATTAGATATAAGGCTGGCCAAGAAGGGAAATGAGTGCAACCATGAAATTAATCAGCAAAGCTTCTGAAGTAAATGGCTAGGTTATTGCAGAACTGCCCTGAAGCAGACTTAGGAACACCTTCCACAAATCTTTTCATGAAAAAATGAATTCTTCGTAACATTTTTATTTTCTAAACATTTTGACTATATCTAGAGAAGAAAAACATGATAGACTTCTAACAAACATTTCTGAGAAAAGATCGTATTAGTTTTCATTTCCAACAAAAACCCACCTGAAAATTGAGGTTTAGGAAAACATTCCCTGTTCTTACTACCAAGCAGCTAAAAGAGTTTTCTATCATAAAGGGCTTATGTCACAGAGACAAAATTATCCTTCATGTAACCCAAATAAAATCACTAGATTCATGGATAAATTTGTCTTCACCTTCCTACAATGCTTCTGCTTGCCAAAGAAATCTGGTTTCCCTAAAGGTTGCTGAACAGCTTCTCCCCGGGGACTGCCCTATTTTTACTTGACACAGTCACAAATGCCCCTTTCTCCCTCTCTGTGTGACATTTCTTCTCCTTCCATGGCCTGGCAGGCTGGCTGCCATCGCTCATCCCCAGCAGCCTCCCCAAACCATTTTCCACCCAGGATGCTACGCTGAGGCTGATAAACCAAACTGCAGAAAAGAACGCATAGTGCTAAATTCTTCCCCTTGCACAAGCCCAAGTAAGTAGATTTCCCATCAGGAACCATGCTGGGACACGGTCACGGGCTCCTCTCCTTGACCCCAGGGTGGTGGCTGCTACGAGAGCAGCACATGCAAGTCCCATCAGCACCCCGAGGCGTACAAAATGAGCGCCTGTTTTATTGTACAGGGCCGTGCAGGCTTGGTACGGCTGCGGTTATTAGACACCAGCTTGCAACCTCCTGCTCTTGGCAGCAAGTGCCCGTTCGGTGACACCCACCTCTGCAGAAGTGTCAGTCTGAGGGGGACCAAAAGCTCAAAGCAGAGAAATGCCAGAACACGGGGCTCCCAAGTGCAGAGCTGCTGCTCAGTATCACAGAGCCAAGCTGCAGCAATTCCAGACATCCCTGGGCTTGCTACTTCCATGCAAAGGAGATGAAATTTGCTATTAAAAATACAGGTCTCTGTATTTTTACAGGTCTGTCTCTGACCACCACCAGCCATTCATCACAAAAACTTGTGGCTAGGGCAGACTGGGTCTCTGCTTCCCTTCTGGAAAGTTGCATCTCGGGGCTGGTGATTCCCACATTTGGGGCTCTCGCATCTGTCTGCCACGGCAAGGCATCTGCTGTGGATTTAGTGGTGTTTCTAGCACCCGTCAGGCTTCCCCTTTAAAGATATCATTTCCCATCACTGCGGTATCTCCATCCTGAAACAAAAGAAATAGGAAGAACCCTCATAAAAAGGTCCATGAGTGTGCTGGTTTATTCACTCCTCCTCCAAGGAAGGAAGTTCAGATAGACCCAAAGGCGCAGTCCCAAGCAAAAACTTCTCTAAGCCACACAGTGAAGACACACAGCCTAACTTCAGAGCTGCATCCAGCAAAGGATGTGATGGGAAGGGAAGCCTTACCATGGACTCCACACGAGACAGCTATTCAAACCCAATGCAGACATTCAGGTAAGCCAAAGGGGAACAGAGTCTTGCTTTGGGACTAATTCTGCAAAAAGAGGCACATCTGCAGCACCACAGGTGGGTAGAGATGGGATGTGCGAGGAGCAAGGGCTTGCAGGCCTGGTGATCAGAGGTGGTCTGTCTCAGCTACACAAGCGGGACCAAGCTAGTGGCCATAAAGGCAGTCAGGAGCATCCAAACCAGCCCTGTGCCTGAACAGTGTTCTGCAAGGAGAGCTTGCAGTGGCTCTGGTAGTGGGTGTCTGGTAGTCGGGTAGTGCAGACTCATCCTCACTCCTGACTGCTCCTCCCAGAAACCACAGGCCTGTCTCCAAAGCTACTGGAAGCAATCAGGTCCAACATGTGTCAGTAGCTGAACCAAAAGGACGCTCCACTGAACTCCATTAGCCAAATGCAGACTTCCTAGGCACAACTGGAGCTTTGCAGTTTTTACCAGGTTCCAACCACTGGGAGCTAATACACACCCCCAAACTTTCACAGAACAGCCCGAATTGGGAACCAGAGCACAGGGCACCCCTAGGTCCTGGTCAGGTCTCAGCTGTCTCAGCCAGGAAAAGCCACACTCCCAGAGTCCAGGCACTCCCCACTGCAAGGTCAGCGAAATAAAACACAAAGGGTAAGAAAAGGAGGACAATCTGATGTAACAGTACATTCCAACAGCTAACACCGCCCTATGTTTTGCAATATCAAACTACATATTTACAGACTATACACATACATGGATTTATAGACTTCTAAAATAACGTTGTATTTCAAAATACCCATCAGCAGAGCAACAATATAAAATGTATACATGGAAGATAATTTAAGTCATTTCAAAGAAAACAAAAGAGAAAATCATCGTAGATACATTTAGATCATGAGCACTTTAGCCCTTGTGGATCACCCCATCTGTGGTTTAACAGACAGGTAGATCACAGGGATCTTATTCAGGTATGCGCCTGGTTCTCAGCTTAGTACCAAAACCTCCAGCAATCGCTCCATGCTCTTTCCTGGTACAGACACTGCTTTGTTGCATGGGGCTTTCTGGCTACTCCAGGCGCATCTCCTACTGAGGCAACTCCAAGGCTTGTTTCTCAAAGAAGATTTTCAGGTTGAAAGTTCTTTGAACAGTCCCAGCCCTTTGCTAACTCTCTCCCCGAAGAAGGTAAAGCTGGAACAGCTGCCAATTACCCTACATCCAGCTGAGATTTGGCTCAGCAATAAGTCTCTGCAGCCATGGATCTTTCTCCAGGCAACAAGATCAAAATGCCACCACGGGAGTGAGTCAGTCTCAAGAATAACACCTGTAGGCTCCCACATCATTCTTAAATTATAATACCTTGCTGGGAGAGACAGAAGGAACAGATAGATGCAAGGCGACAGTTTACAACTGCTAATACTCAGGGGTAGGTTTTGCCCTCTGTAGCAGCTGCAAATGAGGCTATGAGAGATGCCTCATCATTATGGAATAGCAGGACTAGGGCTTAGGTTAAGGCTCAGGAGAGATGGATTTTTCTCCACACCATCCTGCTGCACTGTTGATTCAGGAAGGAAGGAAAGCAAGCAGAAATTCTCAATTACTGAATTGAATATGGAAGAAGCTTTGAAATAGTGAGCCTTAAAAGCTCAGAAGTTAAGCAGTGAACAGAAAAAATCCAAGCAGTATTTCTTTGCCCAAACCCTTGATTTAAAGTTTCCTGATGAGTTCCCTGTGAAATAAAATTCATTCTTTCCTTTTTTCTTTCTGTACAGAGCATCCCTAAAGACAGAAGGGAAAACTCCACATTTGCACTCGTTGACACTTCGCAGTGAAGCTGCACACACAGAATACACATGAGAATAGACATTTGGAGGTGATTCTTACCAAACATTAAAATCCCTTTTTAAAATAACCCAAAAAGCTTCTTTTCTAGAACACTTTCCCTGGACAAGACCCAATTCTTCTGGCATCAGCATGAAAAAAATGCAAACTCCCTCAAAGCAGTCCATGCTGCAAGGCTTCGTAGGGCTGGCACGCACAAATCTACTCTGAAGCTGCACACTTAAAAATCACCGTTCACCACAAAACGCTTCCTGAACTATAGCACTTAGTGCTTAAAGTGCAACACAAACAGAACAGCAATGACTAAGTAATGGAGTAGCAAGGATCCAAGAAACACAACCTAACCTCTTTTACCACCTGAAGTGCCACCTGAACCTGTGTTTCCTGGCAAAAATTGTGACATTTTTTCTGCCTGCCTACAGCAGCCACCACCAAACCTGAGTCCCCTGACTTGTGCATATAAACCTGTGGGATTCACAGAAGAGGTGGCTTTGAGATAAGTCTTATGAGGGGCTGCTGACCTTTGGAAATACACAGATGAAGCACAGGTTCAGGTGGAGCAGGCTGCCCAGAGACCTTGGGCAGTCTCCAGCTGTGAAGACCCAACTGGATCAAGTCCTGAGCTACGTGGTCTGAGCTCCGAATTGACCCCATGTAAGCAGTAGGGTAGATGAGAGACATCCTGAGGTCCCTTCCCACCTGTTTTACCCATGATACTAATATGGAGGTTGGGATTCAGTTCTCAAATGCAGATGTCTGAAGTTGGGCATCTAGTCTATGCTATGGAAAAAGAGATACTCCATCCTATTTGAAGGAAGGGTAGAGGTGTTAACCATGGGCATTCCCCTCTCTCCCCACTAACAGCATAAACACAACCTGCCTAGACTTAGACAACTAACTGAGATGTCTACAGGAGGGGAGTGAATGCCACCAGGCCACTCAAACAACCAGTGGAAGACCAATATTCAATTTCCTCAGCTTGAGGAATTCACATCCAAACCTCTCTGGGGAGCTTCCTAATCACCATGAAGGCAGTGCTATGGCAGCAGAACCCTCCATCCTTCTTCTCAAACCTCAGTTGCTGAGTATTGGAAATGGAGCCCACCTGGTAACTTAGGAGAAATTGATGCCGGTCCCCATCCCTGGTCCGTATGTTAACCTTTTTTGTTCAGTTTGGCTTGAACCCAGCGACCATCTCATGCAAAATACATAAACATATTTGCTCTTGCTGCATTACACTTGGCAGATTATTTATGGGCGGACTTTGCTTCTGCTCACATCAATAGCTGCCATTCACATGAGCAGCTCCTCTGAGGGAAGGATTTACATGACAATCAGCCTAACAGGGCCCGGAGCTGAAATAACCCGCCTGCCAGCCCAGGGGTACTCTCTGCTCAGGTGCTTCATAAAGTATCACAAGTGCTACAGCAGGAAATGGGTAATTATACTATGTGTCAGCTCCTGGGACATGGGGTGGTCAAGAGGACTCTGGGACACCCGGACCCTCTATTGGCTTTGGCTATTCAATTACTTTGTGACTTAGCATTCGTTTATCCATCTTCTGTCTATTTAGACCAAAATTGTTTGGGGTGGGGACTGTCTCTTATTATGTAGCTAAAGAAAAAAAATGAAGATAAATAAAGTAGAATTCCAGGATGAAAAAACAAAGCAAACAATATCCTCAGCAAGGCACTGCTCAGCTGCTGACAACTAACAGCATCACAAGACGAGTTGGCAAGGTAAGAACCAGAGTTTTACTCTTTAAAGTCCCACATTTCTGTGTCAACAGTATTTTCTGAATAACTGACACTACAGATTCCTAACTGGAACATAACACCTGCAAAATCATCTGCCCATGCAAATGCTATAGATCTTTTCTTCTCCTTTCCCTCCCCCTTCTCTGTTCAAATATTTGTTCATCAGACTTCAGCACCGAAAGCTGGAAGCATGCCACACTGCCCTTCTAATATTTTATAGAGTACTGCATTTATTTGCAATTATATTCTCCCAGTAAAAAACATACTGCTTCAATAAATCTTCCTCCAGTGAAACTTTATATATTATGGCTAGCTGTTTACTGCAGAATTTTTGTAATAAATTATTCTCACTTGCAGCCTGACCTTTTCAATTTTTATAGTACCAAGAAAACAGTATACTCCTTCTGCAGAAGCACCTTCACAATCTGCTCACCTTTTCTTTCCTCTGTACTTTACAGCAAACAGATGTCAGTGAGGACAGCTGCACCACAAGCTGCCCAGAACACTGACCTAGCATCTTGAACAATGACGCCTGAGCCTCAGGTCAGAGGGCAATCTCTTATACTTCTTCACAGAAAACCACACTTCTTTAGGACTAAACACCAATAAGATATCTATGCTGCAAGCCTCAATCCACAGATGTCTCCCAATCTACCATATTAAAGCTTCACGCTCACTAAAAGGTGTAATTCACAGGATATTTAAGATGCTTTTCATAGCCAAACAATCACTAAGACTCTATGTACCATCCCATGTACTGCCCAGGCTGGGAGACACAAAACGACCCATTTCCTATCATTTCCAGAGAGAAATGGGCAGAGGAAAATGGGAGATGAGGGAGAGACAGAGAGCTGGGAGCTCTAGCCGTATAAATATTTGCATTTTGGGGCCTGAAGATCAAATATACTGATAGTATGTGCACATGCTCCTAGATTTGCACTCAAAGAGTCCATTTTAAAAACCATTTACCCAGGTATTGGTAAGTATTGCATTTTCACCACCAAAAACTACAGGTGGGCAAAAGGAGAGTAACCACAAGGGCTTGTTTGCCTCAGCAATTCAGCTGGGTCTTTTGGCAACTGGAAGAGACATGATTTTAACACTGTCCCATGGAGCTAAGTTTCCAAAACTATAATAATTTAACTGCATGATAATAAAGAATACTTTCTATAACGGTGTAATAATCTACTTGCGCACCCCCCAGACACGCATTTTCTTTTAGGATGGAGTCGGGAAATGAAACGTCTTTGCTGACCACTGGGCTTTCAGTCAGACCCGCTGAAGTTAGAGAGCAGATCAAGGCACTTTTGCTGTCTGGGTGCGCTCCCATGAAAAAAATGCTTTTTCTTCATTGCAAAGTTAAGAAAAATAGAAGGTCTTGTGTTAAAACCATGCAAAGTGGTGACTACAACATTTTCATATCCTTCCTCTAATTCTTCAAAATCTCCCTCATTTCGGCTTCAAACTTAAATAACAGCCAACTCGGGGGGGGGAGGAGGAACCAACAAAACACCACGCATTTCTAGTACTACCTATTTTCTCCACTCTTTGTCCTTAAAATTTTTTTTCTTGGACGTTCCTACATGACAGCTATCCCTGCCTCTAAAGAAATGCATTGTTAGTTGACCCTTTTTATCCTTAAAATCTTACCTTGGCAGTAAGAAAAGCCAGACCTTGGTATGCTATGACAAGCGACCAGGATAAAACATATTGCTGAGCTATATGGAACGAATAGGGAATGTGTTCCCTGCCCAAGAAGAGACGAAAGGACAAAGCATGACTCAAATCATGCTACCAACACAAATGTCCACATTTTAGCTCTTCTAGAGCACTCTCCTATGGGTCTCAAAGCGTTCTGTAGCAAAAAGATGAGTTTTAGATGTAATAGATGGTAACAATAAGCTTAAAATCATAGAATGGTTTGGGTTGGAAGGGACCTTAAAGATCATCCAGTTCCAACCCCCCTGCCATGGGCAGGGACACCTTCCACTAGACCAGGTTGCTCAAAGCCTCATCCAGCCTGGCCTTGAAAAAGGCCTTTGCTAAAAAGTGACTTAATAAAGGACATTTAACATCAATTCTGGGAACAGCATTCAGGGTTTACTAATGCTGCTTTAGATCACACTGCCTCCACAAAGCACAGCTTATTTTGGTTTTGAGAGAGTCAAACAATAGTCTGTTCCACATTTGTCGTTTCAGATAAAGGAAAGGGCATTTCTCAGGGAAATCTTGGGGTTAATTTGTTACATGGATCTTCTATGTCATGTTTTCTTTGGCAAACGATCAGTGAGCTCATTAATTTCTAAATCTAGCTTAGTTTCTGTTTCAAAGTACTATAAAACAGAAACAACCAGATGTTCATGCCAAAAAGTAAACATTAAAGTGAATGATAATGTTAACGGTCCCTTTTTAAATTGATTCAGATACAACAGATCACAAAAGGCCATCTTAAAACCAAATGCTCTTAAAATAAAAGTTGAAGACCTCCTTACCCTCTGCTTCGAGTAAGTATTTAAGCTAATGAGAGCTAAGAAATCAATGAATGGATATTGAATTGCTATCTAGCTGGGCTTCAGACAGATTCTGGTAAACAAACACAAGCCTAAAAATAAATGTGTAGGGGGAAATTTTCCAGTAAATTACATATTTATAAGTGGAGAGGGGTGAAAAAAGGTTGTAAAGAGATACTGTAAAGGTAACTTAATGTTGAGGAGATCACACAAGATTTTTTCATCTATCAGAAAATCAGTTATGCTTAGATCAGTATCCATTTTAGTAACTGAGACACAGAATTGTCCATGTCAAATTCATGTGCTACATGCCATGTCATTGCCTCACCCACTTACAGACAGTATTTAGGACACTGGAGAGGAGAACTCAATTCTCAAGAAAAGCCAGTGTGGATGCAACTTAATGCAAGAGAGACGTTCTAAATATCACTAATGCTTCTTGCCCCAAGACCTGCTCAAAGCTTCTTTTTGCTTTATTTTACATAACTGGTGGTTCCACTGAGGGGCTTCAGTAATGTAGACAGGAACCTGCATATATGCTATTACAAGAGAAAAATCTAGATTTTGTAGTAACACCTACTATCACTAGTCTCAGTTTTGCAGGTTTTCACACTGAGCTGAGAGCTTAGACACCCCAGAATTGTGCCACACATACATAACTTCACTAGTACCGTAGTAAAGTGCTGTTCTCCTGGGTTTGTGGCCATATATCTCCAACAGAGCAAAACAGTTACTGCTGGTGCTTCCAGATATCGTCATGTGCAATGCTCATCCATGCACTTCTGCATACGAAGACATAATAGAATTTATCTCATGATCCCTCTGCAAACGGCAGTCACCTTCTTCCCCTCCAGACTGCAGGGTATGCAAGAAGTTTACTGCTCCCAGCCCTGCTTCTTTGGCCAGCTTTGTCCACATCTCAACAGAAGCATGATGACATGGCTGAGAAGTGCTAAGCCAAAGCATGAAGCTTTTAATTTCATTTGGAAAGAGATGAGATCTGATAACTTGCAGCAACAAATTCCATGCTTTTAACTCATGTTCTGGGAAAATCCTATATGAAATGGTCATGGCTCCAGACAAGATTTTTTGCAGCAGACCCAGGGCGTGAACTTGGCCAGTGCATTCGATGGGAGACAGGACAAAGGACAGAAGCAGAGGCAAAATGCTCCTAGGCTTACAACGGTATGTAGAAAACCTACTCATCAGCATTGTTAACGCACACAAGATTAGGTCCTTTTTCAGTGAAAACCATGCAAAGAGGTGTCCTAAAGCTGCTAAATGACTTTTCATTGTGAATTTTGCCAGATGTTCCCAAACTGCAGGCACAATACATAGCAGAGACTACCAAGCTTTGTACTAAGGTTTTTCACCTCTGACACTATTGAGTGTGCGTGACTCTCAGTTCACCACATGCACAACCACGCGCACAACCATGACCTACACACATACATGCTGGCACTCCTCCCAAGAAACAGGAAACACATCCTACTTCTCTTTTTTCCAGCAACAGAAGGAGAACTGCATTAGGAGTGGTACCGGTTTCCACACCAGCCCTTCAGAAGTCACCAGCTGGGGTAGCACAGCCTCTTCTGAGCCCTTCATCTCCTCCTCCAAACAGAAGAAACTTCTTGTCTATGCTTTATTTGATGGCCAGAGATCAGCTTCTGCTTCCAAACTGCTTGACTGCTGCCAGACTTGCAGCTCTGGTCTTTAATAAACTACTATTCTGCAGGCAATTTCAGAGAATCATATAGAGAACAAAGAGGCTACCAAAGCAACAATAAAAATGCAGATGGAGAAAATATTATAGTGAATAATACTAGGTTGGCCTTAAATTCAGAACTGGTGTCTCCTCAGCCTATAAAAAGTCCATTACCATGTGCTTCTTCCTGAGCTGTGAGGCATGCAGTGTAACCCTTTCCATGACAAAATAAACAAAGCAATAGGGTTCAGAAAATACCTGCTTTAAAACCAAACATTTCCACAAAGTATATTTTCTTGAAAGTTGAAAAGGACTACTCTTACGTTTTTAAGATATCCTGTTACAGACAAGCTACATATGCCTTTAAACACCAGCAGTGGATAAAGTTTTCTTTCAAATAAAAAGGGTGATCCTGTGTAAGCAGACATTTGTTTTGCTCATGTGTGAGAAGGGCAGATCATTAAACCGTGCTTAAATGCAGAAAAATGTAACTTAGAAAAGGGAATCAGGTGGTTTTACAAGAAGATGGAAGTTGACTAATTTAGAAGTTCCTCAACTGTCCTTCTAGTAACCACGCAGACAGATACTGGAATTGCAATAAGCTGCTGCTGTCTCTGCAAAATTTAACTTCCAGCTTTGCTTTTTCACTGAATTATATATAATTTAATTGCACGAGCCCAGATACACCCTTCATTACACTGTTTCCTGAAAAGGTATCAGAGCAGTTGTGAGAAAGATCAGCATAAAGCACCAACAAATACAAAACTAACTTAGACCTTGGCTGACAGTCCCATGGAAGTCCAACCCTCCAGCCATCCCTACAGCTGCAGCATTTACCCAGGGCAGGCATGGGACAGCTCACACGGGTACAGGAGTGGCTGCAGTCTCCCAAACAGTGAGCACGAAACACTGGCAAGGCACAGTATTGCTTAACAAAAGTGTCAAGAAAACTAAATGGAAGGGATTAAAGAGAAAGAAAAGTGATCGTTTGCAGCACACAAGCCCAGTTTTATTGCCTGATTTTTGTTTTGGCAGCTGCACATCCCAGGGATGTCTATTTAGGGACCAATTTTATTTAAAGCTTCCACAATCTTGTATATAGAAGAAACAGCAACAAAGACCGTCGCACGAACACGTACTACTCAGAAACCCAGAGGAAGTGAGCCACTTGTGCAGCTCCCAAACTCGTGCTGTTTGGCTTTGATTTCTTTTTAAGGTTGGATTCAGCATCTGATTCTTTTAACTAAAGAAACATAATAAACACAATTTCTCTTTTGGGTTGTGTTTTTTTCAAGCAAGCAGTACTAATGGCAAAAAACTAATGGCAAAACTACAAAACACTGAAAAGGTAAGCCAAGACATCTTAGTCCAAAGGGAGATAGCTAAGGGTGAAAGTCACACTGAATGGACTGTATCCCAGACTGATCCCTCCACGTCCCCGAGCCTGATGAGCAATGCTAAGGAAGCACTCTTGGTTGGGTGTGCAACAGGCACTGTTCCTTGCTGGTGACATCCAGCTCCTGCTGTGGGGACATCTCCCTCGTTAGGTCTGTCTCACTGCCTCCTGTCCTCAGCTTCCTCACTGGGACTGCCAGGGACAGTGCCAGCCATGGGTGGGTGACACCATTCAATGAGAAGAGCACCAAGGCCATGAGGAAAACATCTTTTAGATATGCTCTGAAGTTGACATCCCTCCTAAATGGATGTGCCACCCACCTCAAGACCTGTAGTTTGGGGTCAGAGACAGCCAGGGGCAGACACACTTCTCTACAGCTAGTCCAGTCCCTATGAAAAGGTCCACCAACCTGGCAAGGGCATAAAATTACAGAACGGTTTGGGTTGGAAGGGACCTTAAAGACCATCTTGTTCCAACCCCCCTGCCATGGACAGGGACACCTTCCACTAGACCAGGTTGCTCCAAGCCTCATCCAGCCTGGCCTTGAACACTTCCAGGGATAGAGCATCCACAGCTTCTCTGGGCAACCTGTTCCAGTGCCTCACCACCCTCTCTGTGAAGAATTTCTTCCTGATATCTAATCTAAACCTCCCCACTTTCAATTTAAACCCCACAACTGGACACAGAACTACAGGTAGGGTCTCACAAGAGCAGAGTACAGGGGCAGAATCCCCTCCCTCGACCTGCTGGCCACACTTCTCCTGATACAGCCCAGGATACGGTTGGCTTTCTGGGCTGCCAGCACACACTGCCGGCTTATGTTCAGTTTTTCATCCACCAAGCATGATCTCTCATGCTTGATCTCTCACTGCAGTCATATTCCTGGTCTTCCCCTCCACACTGCATGCACATTCCTGGTCTCTCAACAGGCTGACCCTAAAGTCCTCCCTTCTTTGGAGACACCAACCCCAACAGCTACTGGGCTGTGAATGAGTCACCAAACCACTAACAACCTCCACAAACTTTAAAACATCACAACTAGTGATTTAAGCCCAGATCCATCAATTACTTACAAACATGAGGGCCTTATTGCACTAGGTGGAAGTGCTTCTGGCCAGAAAATGGCTTCTCCAAGCTCAACTCACCCAGACGCAGAACTCTGGGCAAGTTGAGCAAACTCACCTCACCCAGACGCTGGAGTTTGCACTCCCAGCGACCGTTTTGAAGATCAAAGCAGCAGCGAGGCAGAGGGAGTCTGAGCCATACATTGTTTGCTTCACATACTCTTACGTAGAACTATGTAATGTCATTAAGTGGTGTAATTACAGGGTCCAACCATGCATTTTTGCTGTTCAGGTGAAAGTATGCTTAACAGTGTAATTACATCTAAAAAAGAGATCCCATGACTAATTACATCTACAGGGCGGTAAGCAGCAAAAAGCTTTGTAGCGTAATATTAGGAATTAATTGTATCTCTGTTAGGTTTCCTCCTTATTCAAAGCACAGCAGCATAAAATACTACTGACAGCCCCCACATCTCCATGTGCTTTCCACACTGCCAGGTTTACCACCTCCACCAAGTCCATAAACAACAAAACTTTCTGAATAACAACTGAGACCAACTCACCATGATGCTGCACAGGAATGAACCCATTTCACCCCAGATGAGTAGAGATACAGCACTACTGGGGTGTGAAGACTGTGATCTTCACACACAGGATCTGTGTGTGAGATCTACAGCCCAGGATACGGTTGGCTTTCTGGGCTACCAGTGCACACTGCTGGCTCATGTTCAGCTTTTCCTCCACCAGTACCCCCAAGTCCTTCTCCTCAGGGCTGCTCTCCATCCATTCTCTGCCCAGCCTGTACTTGTGCTTGGGATTGCCCCGACCCAGGTGCAGGACCTTGCACTTGGCCTTGTTGAAAAACCAAAAGGATAAATTGGCTCCAATCCAGCTCTGCCTGCCAACATTTCCCATCCCACATCACTCATTAACTCAGGGCAGACAGGGATTTATCCTTAGCCTACCCAGAAGCCATCTCCTCCAGCCCCATCAGTGAAACACTGGAAAATACAGAACTACCCAAAGCATTGGTCTGAAGCCAAGGAAATGCTAAAGAATTCCTCAAATCCATTTGTCTTACTGCCCAAGATGGAGTTTATTACTGGAGTGCTGTGGCACCCTGAGATTTATGAGCAATGGGCTCACTCTGTACCAGACAGAGGGAGAACAATTATCACCACCCTATTCCCTGATCCTGCTCCCCTCTGCTTTTGGCTCATCCACCTCTGCTTTCCTTCTTTATCCTCCAGTTACAGCAATACTGAAATACAACTGGCATTTGTCTTTTTTTTCAGACAACATTTAAGACAGCAAAAAATCTCCATAGCATGGACAATTGCTGTCCTCAGCTCCAGCTCCAGGCTCTGACGTTCACCTCTGCAGGCAGAGTTCTGCTGCAGCCATTAAACTGAAATCTGCTGGGTTTTACCTGGAAACCCATTTCGCTTTGCTAGCATGACTCCAGCAAAGGTAATAAAATTGTGAACCTTTAATGCCTAGCAGAAAGAGTGAGTGATTTTCTACTAGACCTCTGCTAGCCAGCCCCACCTCTCCACCAAATTGCTTTTACAACCTCCACTTAATGTCCACAGCTTCCACTCCCCTTGGTGCTATGGAGCTCAAATAAGGCTCTGCCCTTTCATTTTGGAAAGGATATTGAACTGTCGGTGGTCAGGCCGAGAAAAGGTTCTTGCATTTTGGGGATACCCAGCACATTTTCAGTTGAGCTATCTAAAGAACAAGTGGGTCTGGTAAGTTGAGGAAAGCATCTCAAAGAGATGAGGGTTAGGTGAAACCCGAGAGCTTTTCACTGCTGACTTCAGATCAGGGTTGTTTCGCTGAGTAGCATTTTTAGTAGAAAGTAAGCTGAACATTAATTTTTTTTTTTTTTCTCCCAGTAGGAGTAATGGGTGCTCCTTTCCAGGGCTCCAGAAAATTTGTTGGGAAATGAAAAAAAATAAAAATCCCCCGGGGATAGGAAGAAATCTGTTCAAAGTCAGGACACTCTGCTCCTCGAGGTGCTGGAGCTTTGTTATACTGATGCCAGGCCAGGCAGCCATCGCAAGCACGGGACAGCCCAGGTGGGAGGACAGGACACATATGCTCTATTCACTGGGACAGGTTGCCCAGAGAAGCTGGGGATGCCCCACCCCTGGATGTCTTCAAGGCCAGGCTGGACAAGGCTTTGAGCAACCTGGTCTAGTGCAAGGTGTCCCTGCCCATGGCAGGGGGGTTGGAACTGGATGGTCTTTAAGGTCCCTTCCAACCCAAACCATTCTGTGATTCTATGATTCTATGCTTTGGGCAAGCAAGGCAAGGCTGGCTTTGGGATTCAAAAGGGAGAGGCAAAAACCACAGGTGCAGTAGAAAGGGAGGAAAAATTTCAAAACGGGGATTTTCCCCAATATTTTCCCCGCTGATGTTGATCATAAGCAAACACACAACCTCAATCTGAAGGCATGTCGCTTTCCGATCCCAAATAAATTTTTTCTGAGATTTTTAAATAAAAGGAGTTTCAAAACTCTGGAAAGCATCATGTTAAATATTTTTGCTTTTTGAAAACACTAGCTGCATATCTCTTCACGCTGTCTATGAAGCAGCAAGAGGAAATAATAGATGTAGACATAAAGTGGGTAGACAAGAAAATACGTGCTGAATATTTTGAAGCAATCAGCTGAGGATGAGTGGATGGTTAAGCACACAAATGAGCTGGTCGTGTTTCCAAAAATGTGAAAATTCAGCTTGTGGATACTGATTTCCAGGCAAGCCCGGTTCACTCCATTCCCTAGGGCTTAGCTGCCTTTGAAGGTCTTTAAGAGCCTGTCCAGAAAACATCTGCTTACCTCAATGTCGTTTTAGCCACAGGTTATTTCTTTACTCTGATAGCAAATTAGCAACACGCTGACTCCAAAGAGATGCTCCAGGCTTCACCGAGAGCCTCCCCCATTTTGCCCTGAGTATTGCTTTCCTGGGAATGTATTAACAAGCTCAGAGCAGGGTGCAGAAGGCGGCATTTCCAGCAAGGAGGAAACTTCCACCTTTGGCATAGGAAGCTCTGAAGTTGCTTAAAAAAACGGAGTAAATTTAGCTCGTGTCTCTTCTCCATGCCAAGCTCCAAGGTCTCCGCTTGCACAGAACTACATCCATAAGAGGCAGGAGCCTGGGAGCAGCTGAAACAGGCAGGAGTGTTGGGGAGCAGCTGACAGGTCCTGGCAGGCTCGTCAGTGGGGGCTGTGACTCCGCTGATGGGGTGTCAATAAAGCATTGTGACACTAAGCAGCAGTCGGAGGCCAGCTCAAGGGCTAGGGCTCTAGAAGGTGATTAAAACAAGCCAGCAAACCCAGCATCCTTTGGCTATGTGAAGCTTCCAAAGAAGCAAGAAACACTCTGTCTGGGCTTACTGGAAAAGCCAGTAAAATCCCATCACCTGTGGCCCCACAGGAGTCAGTGTACCCCTCAGCTCATAGCAGAGCTCGACCTCTTCCCAGCCCATCCAGCCTCCGACCAGGAGGTCCTGCCCCATAGCAAATATGGTGCCACGTTGCAAGTTGCCCATTCCTCACCCATCTGCAGCTCCCACCTGCCTGAGACACCCACAACCTCCCCTAACTCAGCCAGCACTGTCCACATCATCAGCCCAGCCCCACAACACAAGATGAGGGAAACAACAAGACATAAAACTTTATTCACCTCCTGTGATTTGAATAATCCGTGGGATTTGTTACTAATCACAGAGTAATTCTGGCTGGGAGGAACCCTTGGAGGTCTCCAGTCTACCCTACCACACAAAGCACATGTGGCTCAGGGCCACCTCCAGACAAATTCTGAACATTGCCAAGGTAGAGACTCCCCAGTTGCTCTCAGCAACCTCCACCAGCATTTGATCACATTCATGGTAAAAAAGGTCTTCCTACATCTAACTGGACTTTCCCACGTCACAACTTAGAATCATAGAATCTTTTAG
>NW_010244515.1:3614-9504 GCF_000690775.1 Eurypyga helias | reverse complement strand
ATCATCCATGTCACCGACAAAGATTCAGAAGGAAGATTAATGGGTTGTCATTAATGTTACATCATTTCTGCTGTTGGAAGGGAAAATTTGGAGAGTTCTCTCCATTTTAAGAACAGGAAAAATATCTGGAATAAGGAATAGTAGGGAAAAAAGTGAGTAAGACAGAAATCTAATAGTTATGAGTAAAAAAGGAAAAAGGGAGGTTATGTTTTTTTTAACTTTTGTGCCAAAAAATTGCCAGTACTAATTACCTGCACTGCAAGTAAGACATTTTAAGACACATCTATTTATGGAAATAATAACTAGAACCACCCCAACAATGTCATTTTTGAAATCTTCTTAATTTTCCCTCATGCTGGTTTTCCATGGCCCTTTACTTGGTATGAACCCTGGTCAGCTTGGATAAAAACCGATGCTGGCTGAAGTTGTCAGACACGGGCAAGAATTGCATTCATCCTTGTGTAGCTCTGCTGCTGTTGGTACCTCCTCAAGGAGACCCTAGAGCAAGGGTTGCTGTCTTCGGTTTTCGATTCGGCGTAAGGATTGTCATGTGCTTGGATGCTCCCAATACCATACACCTGGAAAGGACCTACAAGTCTATACCACCTTTCCTTAATTAATCTGAGAGGTCAGAAAAATGCTGCTGATCATCTGTCCATGAGAAGGGTGATGTCACAGGATGAGGCACAGGGGGAAAATGACAGAAAAGGCAGGGATTGGGTGTCACACGGGACCCCACAGTGTGTCTCTGGCACCAGGGTGCAAATGCACCTTCCACGTTCTGTGATGGCCACAAGCTTAGGGGCAGATGTAGAATACAATCATAGAATGGATTGGGTTGGAAGGGACCTTACAGCCCATCCAGTCCCACCCCCTGCCATGGGCAGGGACACCTTCCACTAGACCAGGTTGCTCCAAGCCTTATCCAGCCTGGCCTTGAACACTTCCAGGGATGGGGCATCCACAGCTTCTCTCGGCAACCTGTCCCAGTGCCTCCTCACCCTCTCTGGGAAGAAGGTTGTGCAATCCTTTGTGAGCGGAGATGGTAAGTTCACCCCTGCTGTCTTACAGCACAACCTCCTGGACCTCTGCAATATTGCCTGAGTCAAGAAGAAAGCAATCTCTGTCTTGACAAATCTGTGGCCGATTTTCCAGTGTGCCTCTCAGGTTGAAAAGAGGAGAAAGCCTCCTTCTGCCAAAAGTTCCTGGTGTCCAGCAGGATTAGACCCTGGGACCTTTTGGCAATGGGCTATCAAGAAGAGGAAGGCTGGAAGATCATCACTGTTTCTTTTTGGTGAATCTTTCCATGCTCAGCCCTGGATGGATTTTGATCTTCTCGATGTCCAAAGTCAGTGCAATGATTCCAGCAGAATTTCTTCTGATGTACACCTCTCGGTATAGTAAGGACCAGAAGATGTCCTTAAACTGTAGAAGACATTGGTGAAATCTGCCATTTTAGCTTGAATATACTTGCCCTAGTTGTGGTTAAAGCTTTCTTCACTGCCCGCCCTGGGCTCACTGCAGTTTCTGCACCTCCAGGAGCATGAAGCAGTAGCTTAGGTCTTGTGAGTGATGAGTCTGTCAATGCTCAGGTGTCACAGCTGGCAAAACAGGGACGTGCTGGGGTGACCATTCTGCAAAGCAAAGCCATCTGATGGGAGATGCTCCAGAGAGCAACTGAATTAATTAAAAGGTTAGTTAATTGAGTATGAAAAGGATTTCAGCCTCTCAACAGAAGCCAAAGCCCATGAAGGCTTGCACAGATGGGCACCCGACTCATAAAAGCTGAGGGATGTGTAAGCAATCCCCCCAGGGTGTTTCCCAGAGGTTTCTCCACGAGAAAACTCTCAGCAGCTGAAGTCCCCACTGTCCCCTTTGCACGGGCATTGCCATCAAGCAGGTTGGGCTACGAGCTCTTCCAGGGGCCTCACATTTTTGTTCACGGTTCATGACTGAGGAGAAAAATGGTTTATAAATTCATTGCTTGCAATTAAACAGCAGAGTCACCAGCATAATGTCCCTGGCCTGGTTCCAGACATTGCTCACCACTGCTCACCTGTCTCTGGATGCTATTTGTCCCTTGCAACTCCTTCCCATGCCCTCTTTTTGCTTCTTTGCCTTCTCTTTCTACCCCTTCCCTGCTGTTCAGGGAGACCATGAGACCCTGGGCACTATATGTGGGCAAGTCATCCCATTTTGCCCCAGCACCCATAATTGCAAGAGTAGGGATGTTGCAGGGGGCATCCTTGGCCATCCTTTCAACACCTATGTTAAGACCTGCTGTCCATGAATTTCCCTAACCTTTTTCAGGTCTGCTGGTGTTTTCTACCTCCAGAGTATCCCATGCCAGCAACGTCCATAAATTCACTGCCTATGCTCAGCAATTTTATCTTTATTGTAGGCTTTACTATCTTGCCATGGACAGAAGAGTGTACTGAGCTACAACATACCACCCCTAAGTGCCTTCCTACTCCCTCCTACTCCTTTCTCATCCCCGCAATAGGTTCCTGCTTTCCATGCATTTACTGACATTCCTACTATCAGCTCAGGTGTCCGTAGCAAAGGCATCTTCACTTTCCTTTCTAGCCTTCTTTCTTACCTCAATCTGGCCGGCCACATCTTATGGGAGCTGCCGTCCTCCTCTGTCAGCCATTTGCTCATCACTGACCTCTTCCCTTCAAGAGCCTCCCTTGGCTTGCCCTTTATGCCCTGCAGAGATTTTTCTTAGACCTCTTTGTTTTCTTTCCCAGTCAAAGCAAATATTTTAGCAAGGTTTATAGCACAGCCTTTTTAACATCTTTCAGGCTGCCAGCAGGCTTCTTCCTCCTCTGGACTTCTCCTTTTGGTGCTTTACTTTCCTCATCTTTGCTTTTTTTGAGATTAAATATTCACATGTTGAAGGTATTTGGCCCCACAACACAATTAAGCTTAATTGTGCTGTGGTCACTTTTACAGAGCAGCTCTCACAAACAACTTTCTGGTCTTTGCACCACTCACAACCAAATCCAGGAAGACAACTCTTATTGTGGGTGCCAAGAATAGTTGTTCTAAGAATTTCCTTTTACTGCAACAAAAAAATTGGATCTCTACATCTTCTAACTTCATCCACAACCACCCCTCACAAGTTCCCTTCTCTAAGGTGCTGAGCAATATTTATGTCTAGGGTGTGTAGCAAAACACGGGGTGAAAAAGGTGCACAGTGGTGGCTCAACACGTGGGGGCCAGCTGGGTCTATGTGATATCACCCCCAGGCAAGCCAAGTCTGCCTGTGCCTTCGCTGCCTCCTCTCCTATCCTGGGGATCAGTGCAAATCGGGACATGCAGCTGTGCAGCGCGTTTTGATACTCCTCATTGCTCCTGTTCACTGGATGAGTAAAGCATGGGCCATCCAGCTCCCCACTCTTGTTGGGCTCCACTAAGCCTCAGGTTGTGAACCCCCTTCAGAAGATGAAGGCATTTCCACCTTGGTATGCCCCTGACTCTTGCACTCTCCATCTTTCCCATGGAGTGAATCTTCCTGAGTTGTGTGAAGAAGAGATTTTTCCATGTTTGCCTCACAATAGCCATGACAGATTTCTGGGATGTGGTGGCCAACAATGATCCTCCGCACCACAAGATCAATTATCTCCAGTTATTGGTCACATTTTAAAATGATTTTGCATGCTGTTTTCTTAATGATGCCTGCATTTATCTTCTAAAGGGATAAACAATTTAGGACGTCAGAGCACAACTCCCAAGATCTTTCCCTTCCTCCTGGCTGTGAGTGACCAGGAGACCTTGGCGACACTTCCCTGTTCTGCACCCCAGTTTCTTCATCAGTGCAACGTGAGTAGCAATTCTTTCACACTCTGTAAAACGCTTGATTTCTTAATTGCGATGATTATACAACCACTGAGGAGTCTCGCTTATTATTCCTGAAAGCCAGCCCCGTGACAGAGTCACTGCAGCTTTTTGGCATACCACCAAATATCTGCTTTTTTCTATTGTTATTTCTTATTCCTGAACTAAAAGGGCTAAAATTAATCCTGTTTTTTAATTACAACAGCAGGTACCTTCTGTTTGCTTGGCTACCTCCTAGGGTGGTGCAAGCCTCAGTTCACGAGTACAAAGGACTTTCAAATCGCTTGATGGAAGGAGTGATTAAGGTTTGAATAGCACCTTTGGGCTTGGAGAACCTGATTATGACAAATGATTTTTTTCTTTGCACTAATGTCAGCTGCAGTGAATTCGCAGGACTAGCTGTGCCTGGAGAAGCAGCACAGATGTCTGATGAGATTGTTTTAAGCCATTTTCCTGGGCTGAACAAATCTGAGCTCCCTGACTGTGGGGTTAATCAAACCTCCTCTTGACTAGAGCTCGGTTAGGATGTGACCTAGAGAACCTTTCCCAGGTTTTGGTCATGGCTGGATATGAGAACCACAGGGCCTAGCCCTCAGAAACCAGAGGGATCAAGACATTCCTCAACAATGAATTGTTTAACTCGCTTTGTGTTATTACTCATGCTTTATTAGATATTTACACAACTCAAATAGTTGAGAAGTACAGTATGTTTGGACACAGCAAATGCATGTCAGAGGAAAGAGAAAGAGCACAGATCTCCTCAATACTGGAAGGCTGCGATATTTTGCAGAACCTGCAAGGGAGCATCGCTGAAGACTTCAGTTTCCAGCCCTTGCTGCATCACGGCAGAGGTCAAATGAGAGTTGACCAGACCTTCCCTCCAGAACAGGGTCTGGATCAGTCAGATGTCCTCTGGACAGGTGACTGAGCCAGGACAGCATCTTCTTCCCAGCATAGGAAAGGTGGAAGACAAAAGACCTTCTCTTGAGGTGATTATAAGGGGATATAGGAAATAAGTTTTATAGAAGAGAAAAGGGGTCCTACAAAGAAGATAGGAAAATGAAGGTTATATTTCACATTTACCCTCCTGTTTAGGAAAGACAGCCATCCTGCATGGAGAAGGTGGGCAAGTTAACAAGCATTAACCCAGATATTTTTAAATATTACATCGGCAGGAGTAACTCAGTGCCCCAGGGTAGAGAGAAGGTCTGGCCAGAGGAGCTGGGACCTCACCATGCAGGACCTGGCTGGTGAGGATGAAGGGAGACAAGTCACAGACAGGAATAAGGTGGAAGAGACACGGAAAGAGAAAGCAGTGGTGTCCCTGCCCCAAACCCCTTTGGCATGTGGTAGGTGGAAAGGGCAATGCAGAAGTCCAAGAGCTGAAGGAAGGTCCCGGGGGGGTGCCCTGTCAGATGTGAGCCTTGCCTAGCACCAGCCCTCCACACCTCCATGGGATCCACCAAGGTGAAGGGGTAGGGCTGCAACAGGGTACCCCTTCCTGACTAAACATCTTCAGGGGTTGGAAATCAGCCTTGTGCTCTCCCCTTGGAACATCAGGGTGGCAACCGAGACCGTCAGGGCTCCATGGGTGGCTGCTACAGGAGAGCATAGGGGATGGGTGAGCTCTGCTGTGGTATCTCAGCATCACATGGGACACATCACACTCTCACCCAACACGAGGAGGAAATGTGCCCAATTCCCACCACAAACCCTTGGCAGAGAGAGGAGAGGAGCCACCCAGTTTCAGGCTACCAGCTCAACCCTGCCTTGGTGACAGTCGAGGGGCAGGGTCCAGTGGGTGAGGAGGTGCCACATAATGATGTCCTGGGTGTGGATACACGAGTGAAGAGCAGACACATGGCCACATGCAAAAGCAACTTCCACCAGCCCTGCGGAAAGCACCAAAACCAACGCATACCCATGCAAAGTAGGACAAAGCTGTGCTACTGCTGCTGCTGCCACCGACGCTGCCAGCCTCTGCACAGCCTGCCGAGGGTCATCATAAGGGCCTGCAGCACTTTGCTAGTCCCCTGTAGCAGGAACCGCT
>NW_010244515.1:0-3603 GCF_000690775.1 Eurypyga helias | reverse complement strand
GCAGGAATGAACACTTGCCCTTGGTCATCCGACACAACACAGTGTCTGACACTGTAATTGAGAAAAAGAGAGGGTCAACATCTCTCTGTGGATTTGCGCGTGTGAAGAAAGCCCGTCCCCACGTTCGCAACAGCTCGATCTGCAGGTAGCCAAGCAGCATCCTGGGGAGATATCAGCCTGCTGCTGAGTTTCGCTGCGATGCCTGACAGCACTCCTGGGTGCTGCAAACTGGGATGCTCCCTCCCCTTAGCACTGGAATGGCTGACTGCAGTTGGACTACCCAGTGCTTCGCAGGCAGGTTCAATGCCAAGTTTCACATCAGCTGCGCACGAATCACAAGTTCATCCTTCATTCACAAAATCACTCCCTGTTTCCCAAACAGAAAATTGCCTGTTGGTTTTATTTACGCTTACCTGCAGCCGCCTGGGATACCACAGGGAGAAGAAGAAAAACCAGGAAGAGTACCTTCATGGCTTTGGTTGACATTGTGGAGCTCCAACACAAAGCTGCTGAGACCAAGAGGTGCTGCAAGAAGAAGAAATCAGCCTGTATTTATAATGCCTTGATGAATGTGGTCTGCAGGGATTTAGCAATTGTATTTGGATCCAAACAACACATTTAAAGGATGCACACTGTAACGTCTAATTACAAACCCTTGTGTGGACAGATACCGTGACATCCCCACCCTGAAATGAATTATCCTGTTAACACCCACATCTGCTGGCTCCCGTGTCCTGATCCAAAGCACCGTCTCCTCCACGGATAACACAGACAGGCAGGTATTTCAGCAACCATTCAGCCAGACCAATGACCTCGTGCACAGAAAGGAATATTTGTTCCCATTTTAGACTCCAAAAAAGAATTTCCCAAAGCCACATAGGGACTGAATGCAGCATCAGCCCCACCAAGATGTTATGTCTCTGTGTGCAGCTCCAGCAGCTCAGCTAAAAGGTCACTGCAACTACTTGTGCTCCCACTTCAAGAGCAGGTTAAGACATGAGAAGGAGAAGCAAAGAGTCCAAAAAAAAGTCACTTGAAAGTTGAAAAAACAGCTTTGCGTGGAAGAGCTGGACGACCTTAATTTGCTAAGCTCGCTAAATTAAATCATAGAATCATGGAATGATTTGGGGTTGGAAGGGACCTTAAAGATCATCTAGTTCCAACCCCCCTGCCATGGGCAGGGACACCTTCCACTAGACCAGGTTGCTCCAAGCCTCATCCAGCCTGGCCTTGGGCACTTCCAGGGATGGGGCATCCACAGCTTCTCTGGGCAACCTGTTCCAGTGCTTCACCACCACCTCTGGGAAGGATTCCTTCCTGATGTCCAATCTCAGTCTCCCCTCTTTCAATTTAAACCCATTACCCCTTGTCCTGTTATATGGAGAGTTGCCTTCACCATCCTCTGGCTGTATCTGCATTAGAGACCTGAGGTGATTTTTAGCAAGAGAGGCTCCTGGGTGCCGAAATCCAGCGGAGAAAAGGTCAGCTAAAACAGTGGCTGGATGGCAGCCCAAGCAACTGGGCTTTGGCAGTGAAACTGAGGAGGGTGGCTAGCTCTGGGAATATCTTCTGGAAGGCTTTCTGTCTTCCTCCTTCTCTGCTTGGCATTGTTTTGGGGTGATAATGGCATGGGAATTTATTCCTGGCTTGGAACACAGCCTTCGGGCAGGAGGAGGGACCAGTTTTGTCATCAGTCACTTTGAGACTGAGAACAGACAACTGAGGCATGTTGGGCTGGCTCCTTCCCGGGACTGATGACGATGGAGGGCAGGGGGGATGAGATGATGAGGTTCACACCTCTTCTGTGGGTGACAAGAAGGGTCACGCCACATTGCACCTGCACGAACCCTTGCAACTTCCTCACTGCTTGATTTGCAAGCAAAAACGGGTTTTCAACAGCCTGTCTTCAGCTTTGGAAGAGGTTTTGGTGTGCATTAGAGGTTTAGTTGTGCTTTGCACGTAATAAGTTGGGTTTTCTAGGAATCGTCCATCTGGCAGCCATAGTATTTGTTGCACTATGAACTGTGGAAGACAAGGCTCGGAGACAACCAGGACTGAGCTTCACTTGGCTCCAGAGCCCTGTTTACACCCCTAACCTTATTAAAATGCTTCGCTGGAGCTGGGTCCAACAGCTCAACATTGTCAATTAATGAAACACTTCGCTGAGTACGGACGTGGCAGCGGGACAAGAGGAAAAGTAGGCTATCCCTTACAGCCGTGGCTTTTTTAACCCGCTGGCCACCAACTCCAAACACTGGAGCTGAAGTAAAGATGCAAAGTTCAAAGAACATAGAATCACAGAATGGTTTGGGTTGGAAGGGACCTTCAAGACCATCCAGTTCCAACCCCCCTGCCATGGGCAGGGACACCTTCCACTAGACCAGGTTGCTCCAAGCCTCATCCAGCCTGGCCTTGGACACTTCCAGGGATGGGGCATCCACAGCTTCTTTAGGCAACCTGTCCCAGTGCCTCAGCACCCTCTCTGGGAAGAATTTCTTACCTGCTTGGTAAAAACCAGTGCTGGAGACTGAGCAGAGGTGAGGTGATGCTCCCTCAAGGAGGGACAGTCAGGCAACGGCATCTCTGAGCGGTTTGGCTTCCCAGCAAGCGGCACGTCCACAGCCCTGGGCACACACAGGATATTTAGTTCACTGCTGACATGCAAATATGGAAGAGGGGTGTTACAGAGCATGGAAGGGACAAGCATAATGTACGGAGGTCCCGCAGAGGACCCTGGAAACTGAGCTTTCATATTTCAGAAAGTCCCTGCTCCGGGACTCGGCTGAATGGGTGAGAAATGTTGCTCCTATTAGGCAGCAGAGGCCGGGATTTGTCCCCAGCGTTGCAAAGAAACTCGACAAAATTTTTAAAAACCAACAGTAAATGCATCAAAGCCCCCAAACACACATTCATCCCGACAGCCCTGTTGATGTGCAAAGCTTCGGAAGCTTCCTGCATGATTTTGCCAAAGCAGTGACAAAACCTTAGATGTCATTTGGCCCTAATTAACCACACACCCCCCACACACCCCCCTTCGTGGCCTTTCCCGGAGCAAATTGCTGAGGATTTATTTTCGAAGCAGCACGTGCTTCTCAGGGGATGGAGTCTGCAGGGCTGGAGGCTGGAAAACACAAGCAGATGGACCACAGCTCTGCACACCCACGGGCACCTGCACCCACCGACAGCGGTATCACATCGCAGCATTTACTGCTCCGTGCACGTCATGTCCCGGTGCCACCTACGGTTCGTCCCCGTGGCAGATGCGCCTCGCTTGGGCATCGCACGAGGGGGCATCGGGGCGGGCTTGTGCGAGCGCACGAGGAGCTGGCGATGTCAGGATGGGTTTGTGCAAGAGCACGAGGACCCGGCGATGTCAGGATGGGCTTGTGCAAGCGCACGAGGACCCGGGGATGTCAGGATGGGCGTGTGCAAGCGCACAAGGACCTGGGGATGTCAGGATGGGTTTGTGCAAGTGCGCAAGGACCTGGGGATGTCAGGACGGACTCGTGCCAGCGCACAAGGACCTGGGGACATCGGGGTGGGCTTGTGCAAGCGCACCGTACCCCCGGGGTCTCGGGCTGTGCAAGCCCCGCCGGGCTGTGT